>NW_020945004.1:269048-277064 GCF_900497805.2 Vombatus ursinus | reverse complement strand
GTGGGGAGGCTTACATACCTTCCAGTCTTGGCTGGAGAAGAACTTGGGGTTAAGCAGCTTTGGGCCACCAAAATGTTGAGATTTAGGCATGCTGGGACCCCAAAATCACAACACATGGGCCCTGCCCAAATGAATTTGACCCAAGCCCTCTTTTAGCCAAAGAAAAGGTTTATTAAAGATCCACCATATTGGCCAGATTCTTAAGGAATCTAAGCATTTGTATCACTAATACAAGTGGGCCAGATTTTAAAAATCTGAGTGATCAAAATAATTTTTATCAAAGAGTAGAGAGTTTTTTGTTTTTTTGTTGTTTTTTTTTTTGGTGAGGCAATCAGGGTCAAACAGCTAGTGGGTTTTTTTTTTAGTAGTTTTGTTTCATTCCTGATCTACTATTAAGAATTTTAATGACATATAATTGTGTTTGGAATTTTAAAACTAACCCTTAGTTGTATTTTAAAGCTACTTGCTACAGCAATAGAGGATTTTAGAGAGTCTTGAATGAGTCTTGGACCTCTACTTGGTGTTAATCCAACTCACATCTGTTTTCTCAGTGAATTGCTGGCTAACTAATTTCACAATCACCAGAACCATTTTAAAGCAATGGATATATTCTTTTTTTCAGGACCCCAGATATCCTGATGTCCCCAACAAATTCCAGAGTGTCCTGGAAGACTTCCCCTTAACCATACCCTGTGGGACACAGGCTTATGAGGTCAGTGGATTTAATTTCTCTAGAAAAATAAAATGACAAATTAAATACTAAAAACATTATCCACATGTTATGGCTGTGGAGTTTTTTTTTTTTTTTTTAATGCATAATCCTTCAAAGAGTCATGCCAGATCATTCCAATAGGCACGACAGCTCATGCCTGAGTTTAACTAAAAAAATTTACTGTTCCCTAGATAGGAATTTAATTAGTTTTCACTGTAATTATGGTTACCAGTGGAGGGGATCAGGATTGACAACTAGGAAGTGGTGGTAGGAGGTGGGGAGAGGGAATCGGGAAAGGCTCTACAAAGGAGGAAACACCTGTAGTAGGTCTTGAAGTAAGACAATTGAGGAAGGGTGTGTCTCTGGGGTATGGAGATCAGCTTCATCATGGAAACAGGAGGATCAAGCACTATCATCAACTTAGAATGGAATGTCCTTTGTGAAGAGGAGTAACCTGAAACAAGGCAAGAAAGATAGGTGGAAGCTAGAGTGTGAAGGGCCTTAAATACTAGGCTGAGTTTAGTAATTTAGTAGCGATTTTAACAACAGAGAGTTACTCAATATTTTTGAAAAAGGGAGTGATGCAGTCAGACCCATGCTTGAAGATAATTTTGGCAACTACGTGAAGAATATATTGAAGAAGAGAAAGAGTAGAAGTGGGGAGGCCAATTGAGGTCATTATAGGAGGGACAATGTAAAAAGAGAGATAAATGCAATGTCCTAACTTGGATTAAAAAAAATCAACTTCATCAATATAAGATAGAGCAGATGTGAAGACATAATTTGTTTGAGAAAGATTTAGGGATTCTAGTGAACTTGAATCTCAAGATGTGGCAACAGTATGATGTGGTACCAAAAAAAAAAAAAAGCCTATGTAATTTTAGGCTATGTTAAGATATATTCCTGTCCATAACCTGTTGAACTCTGCCTTAGTAAGATCACATCTGGAGTATTGAGTTCAATTCTGGGCCCCATGTTTTGGGAAGAGCATTGATTAATTGAGGAGTGTCCAGAGGATATTGATTAGGAAGGAATATTGCCTTTAGATCATGATATTATATGGGCAGATTGAAGGAACTGGGGATGTTCATCTTATAACAGGAGATTTAGGAGGAACGTGATAACTGACTTCATGTTCTTGAAGGGCTGTCATGTGACAAAGGAGGTAGACTTGATCTTGGAGCTGTAGATTTTTGGTTGCAGGGAGGCAGATTTCATCTTGATTTTTGGCAAAGCTTCCTAAGAAAATAGAATGGGGTACTTCAACAACCTGTGGGCCAGCCACATTATAAAATATATTCTTGTTCAAATATTGATTGGACTAGATAACCACTAATGTCCCTCCTAATTCTGATGTTCTTTGATACTGTTAAAACCTATTTGGGGAGCAACAAGAGAGTTGGGTCATATACCTTACAGAAAACTGGCTTATAATTGAAAGGTTTAAAAGGTTCCTAATGTTTTTTTAACTTTTGTTTTATTTTAGTCTCAGAAGTGTACATTTTTGGTCAATGTGCTATGAATGTTTAGACTTCAGGGTTTGGGTTTTTTGTTTTTGAACCTAGTGTGTAGACTCCCATCAGCCACCCCAAGATCCAGTTGGCCGTCCAGTCATGCACCAATCAGGTATTAAACATGCCAGTGGGGAAGCCATATTTTGTGATGACATGCCTGCTATAGATGAAGAACTCTTTCTAGCTGTAGTAACCAGCACACGACCTCATGCAAAAATCATGTAAGTTAATAGAGCAAGTATTGAATACCACCTATTGTTGGTAGATGCAATTTTATGTTCAACTATTATTGGAGTCATAGCTTTCTGTTTATGTAAATTTAACTGCTTTATATTGAAAGACAGTCTTGGGATGTTGCTTAATAAAAAGACAAGTTGTAAGATAAGAATTTAATTAAACAAGTATTTATTAAATGTTTACTATGCACGCTAGAGTTACAAAGATGAATTAACATACAATCTCCATTTCCCTTAAATCCAACATGGGAGAATGAAACATTTAAATAAATAAATGTAATGGAGACTAGAAAAAGGTTGAGGGAACAGGAAAGATAAAAAAGAGTATTTCAAAAATGGAGGGATTTGAGTTTCAAAAATGGAGGTATTATTTTCAGTTGGGGATATGAGGCATCAAGTAAAGCCTTATAGAGGAGGTGGCATCTAAGGTCAATCAGCCCCCTTGAGGAAGAGGAGAGATGTCAGCAGACAGAAGTGGATAAAAGTATAAAGCCATATAAAGCAAAGGAAGGGGAGCTCATCTCTAAATGGGGAGTTAATACTGTCTAAAACTATGAGAATTTAAAGAGGGATGGAATGTTTTATATAATCTTCTTAGCTCATGGGATCCTCTGCCTGTTTCTCTAGATGGATACTCACAGTGGATCTTTTCATTTGGTATCAAAAATTGAACAACTTTTCTGAGATTATATTATCAGTGTGGGAACAAAGAATTATGACGATAAGCTTTTCCTTCTCTTTCATCACTCCCTAAAAGAAACCATGAAAATATCTTGTGAAGTTATTGGTTTTTTTTTTTGTTTATCCTCTGTAAATTAATTGTAGTTTTCAGTTGGATTCACAAGATGGAATCATTCAATGATGATATGAGTGCATCTCGATGGAATCCCTGATGGATAGAGATTTTGCTCCACTTACCCCTGTGTATCTCTAATGTTTGATGTTCTTTTCCCAGCTCAATTGATGCATCTGAGGCTCTTGCTTTGCCTGGAGTAGTTGATGTCATAACAGCTCAAGATATTCCAGCTCAAAATGGTGATGAAGAAGAGAGGCTGTATGCCCAGGATGAGGTATTTTGCTTCTCGGGGTGTATGCCTACAAGGATATTTTTAATGTACACTTTGTTTTGTTTTTATTCCAGACTTGTAAACTAAGTATATTTTACCATGTCAGAAAGCGAGTATAGTTACGGGTGCTCTGAAACTAACCTAGCTTACACTGTTGGCTTGTTCTGCAGGTAATTTGTGTGGGACAGATTGTTTGTACTGTGGCAGCCGATTCATACTTTCATGCTAAGCAGGCAGCTAAAAAGGTGAACATTGTGTATGAAGACATGGAGCCAGTGATTGTGACAATTAAGGTATTGTATTTTCCATCGTCTCAAGATAATATTGAATCACTTAGTGTTTTTAGTTCCTCTGTCGGGATTCATCCAGTTGTTTGATTTTCATTACAATCTACTTTTTCTAGACATTCTAAAGTTTGTGATTTCTGTTGTACTAATGAAATTACACTAAAAATAACAATAATCATAACTAACACTTACGGAGTACTTATAGTCTTGCAAAACACACTACAAGTTCCTTCAGAACTTGCAATAACCCTGTGAGACCATAGTATTGTCCCCGTTTGGGGGTCTATGGTGGACCCTCCCTAGTGTGAGGAGCAGAGTAACGGGGGAACAAAAAAGTTGTCACACAGATAGAAATCAGGGATTCAAGTAGAAACTGGATCAAAATCAGGAATCCCAACAGTCACTGTTAAGGTGGTGAGAGGAAAGGCTGGGTCCAGTTTTTGAGGGGTCTATGTAAAGTTTCTAGTCTGGTTGCTGCCTTCATTGGCATCCATGGAACCTGTACAGCCATGGATACTTGTGAAGTTTGCTGGAGTAGACCAAAGGAAATGGCCTGGCCTGCTTCTATGCCATTTCTCTTAGATTCTCTCAGAAGAAAACAATAGATTCACTATTGATAGAGCCTTGAGATAATTTTCATTTGTAGTCCTGAACACAGGAATCCTGTCTCCTCACTTATTCTGTGTGTGTGTGTTTCTTATTCAAGAAAACTAAAAACTAAATGACTATGTAAGTAAATAAATATAATTAAAGGGGTCTTCACAATGGCTAAGCCTGTGGATATATTGATTGTTCATGGTGCTATGTGCTAGATGAGAATGGGACATATAAAAAGTCTGAATTCTTGAATTGTGCCACATTTTGATTGCTTAGTTTGTTACAGTTGTTTTTGTCTCCATAGGATGCAGTAAGTCACAAGTCATTCATTGGATCAGAAAAAAAATTAGAACAAGGAAACATTAAGGAAGCATTTCAAACTGTTGATCAAATCATTGAAGGTAAGTTCTTATATCCAAGCAGGTCGGTAGGATGGGAAGGGTATTTTGATAAATGGTTCTTTTAGAGTTTTCATATATTTTTCTTTCACAACATGATAAATATGGAAATATGTTTTGCATGATAGCACATGCATAACCTAGGTCAAATTGATTGCCATCTCAGGGACAGTAGATTGAAAGGGGGGAGGGAGAGAATTTGGAGCTCAAAATTTAAAAAAAAGAATGTTAAAAATTACTTTTAAATACAATTGAGAAAATAAAATATTTAAAACATAACTTTCATGTACTTAACTCTGAATTCTAATGGAAGGGGGTAAGGATATAGATTATCCAAATTATCAGATAATTTAAAAAAATCCTTAATACAGCAACACTCCTGATAACAGATATTCAAAACATATTCAGATAACAGATATTCACACCTTGGTGAACCTGGTTTAAACTGGAAGGTTAGTCTCAAAACCCAAGAGAACTTGAGCTCAAGAACATGTACTGAAAAGCTTCTTCTAGCTTTATTCAGCTAGCTGAGGGTTTAGGAGAAAAACTGAGAGTTGTATTTTCATCACTAATAACTGACCAAATATTTTCCAATTATCTCACTGTTTAACAGAATTGTTCCCAGCTTCTTGAACTATAAATTAAATTTTATTTTTAAGTATCCATCATTTTTCCATTTTATGTCTGTTAAAAGCATCCTTTTCTTATTTTATTTTTAAGGGTACAGATAAGAAACATGTTTCACAGTAGCTCATAGTAATAAGCATGAATATAGTTACTGGGTTGGATGGTTGTAAACTTGTCAGATGATTGTATATGTAAAGCACTTTGCAAACCTTAAAGGACTATATAAATATGAGCTATCATTATTTTGAATTACTATCATTATTGTAGACTGGGAGGCAAAGTACAGTGGAAATGGGTCAGGATTTGGAGCCAGAATACCTGGGTATGAATACCTTTTTTGCCAATGTGACTTTGGGTAGGCAAGCCACTTAACCTCTGTTTGCTTGTTTCCTCATCTGTAAAACTGGGATCATAATAGCAGCTACCTGCCAAGGTTGTTGTGGGGATCCAATGAGAAAGCAATTATAAAGCACATAGCACAGTGCCTGGGACAACGTAAGTGCTTTACAAATGTTAGTTTTTATTACCATTATTAGTGTTAACGCTGTTATTATTATTATTTTCTTCATTTATAAAATGACAGGGTTGGACTAAGGTCCTTCCAGTTATAAATCTATGATCCCATTGTTATGATTCTAGGTTTCAGAGTGCCAAGAGCTATTTGGATGCTAACTCTCTAGTTTTCTTTATTATTCAATTGTTTCTATGGTCTTTGGTATCCAAATACTCATTATTTCCTATGCTTTCTCCTTTTTTCCCCCCTTTTGCTTTGTTTTGTAGTTAGGTGAAGTTTTATGGAAAATTTTCTTATCTTCACCCTATACTTCATCAGGTTATTTTTAATTAGCTGAAGTCATTGGAGGCAGTTAGATACCATAATGGATAGCGCACTGGGCTTGGAATGGGGAAGACGAATTCAGATATGGCCTCAGATACTTACTTGCTATGTGACTCTGGGCAAATCACTTAACAATCTGTTTGCCTCATTTTCTTCAAGTGCAAAATGGGGATAATAATAGCACCTACCTCCCAGGGTTTTTGTGAGAGTCAAATATATAATATTTGTGAAGAGCTTAGCACAGTGCCTGAACATAGCAGGAGCTGTATATATGTATATTCCCCCTCTCTTTCACTTTCCTGCTCTCTCCATCAGAGACAAACCTAAGTGTGCATTTTTATTCTTTTTTTTATAAGTGTCTTTACATTATCTTGATGGTTTAGTCATTTGATGAATAAATAGAAGATTTGTGGTTGTAGACTGATGAATTTGAGATGTCCATTGCTCTGGACAGCTTAATTGAATAAGGGAATAATCCTCATTTAACTAGAACACCCCATTCCCTAACATCTCAGAAGTGAGGTGTCACTGTATTTGGCTTTGGAGTGTGTTGTTTTTCTTAAGCAAACTTACCTTCACAGTTATGTCAAATAAATTGCAAAAGCGATTTCTAGTCTTTCTGGTTATACTGGAGGGGAAGATTGAAGAATATATATGCCTTTAGGAAAAAGATGGATTGTCTTTAATTATTCTTTATACTTATACCTTAAGGCATAAGGCAATTTCCTATACAGGATCTGGAAAAAATACAACTTTTTGAACTTTGTAAAAACATATTACATTCTTCTTTATTGTACATGTCAGTTTATTTTTCTTTAGACTACCAATTTTGGCTGTTTCCCTTTGTATAATAGGTGAGGTACATATGGGAGGACAGGAACATTTTTATATGGAAACCCAGAGCGTGCTTGTGATTCCAAAGACAGAAGATAAAGAGATGGAGATATATGTATCAAGCCAAGATGCTGCATTAGTGCAGGTGGGGTCCTCCAGAATTATTATCTCTTGTGAATTTGAATTTGTAATGATGTGAATGTCATTTCCTCAGTTTGTGGATATGAAAGAGCAGTTGCTTTTGCCCAGAGATAGAGTAGTAAGCCTAAAGGATAGTGGGAATCTCCAAATCTCAACTTTCTGTGTAGTTCACAAAAACTAGGCTTGACCTTTCTGTCCTTCTTTTATTCCACATAGAATTGTAGAATCTCAGAGTATGTGCTCAAGAAATGAATAGAAATGAATCCACATAATGTCAGAAGTAGAAGGAATTTTAGAGATCATCTGTTCTACTCCCTTTACTTACAGATAATTAAATGAAAGGCCTGAGAAAAGTAATGACTTGCTCAGTCACCCAGTGAGCTCATGACAGATTGAGATTTTTGCAGATGTTCCCTTATAGATACGGAATCCTAAATAGCTTGAATATTTCATTTACAGATCATTTTCCCCACTCTTCAGTCTGGTTGATTACTTTTAGAGAGAATAAAGATTTTTGTAGCTTTAGAATTTTGTTTCCAAAAAGTATATATAGCATCTTTGGGCTAAAACATTGTTTATATTAACTGTGCTGTTTTGAAAAATCATAGATCCACAAAATGTAATTTATGGTGTTCCCTAGTTCTATTTACCACCCACTAAAAGTCCACGTTGTTCCAGATATTAACTGCCTCATTTACCTAGGGTAAATAGACTGAAAATGCCTTTTAAAATTAAACTTCCTATAGAAGACAAATCCAATGGAAA
>NW_020945004.1:223299-249048 GCF_900497805.2 Vombatus ursinus | reverse complement strand
CATGTGATAGCTACCCATGGAGAAAGTCTTCTGGACTGGAACTTTCTGTTTGGATTTGGAAGAGTATGTTCCTCTACTTTCAAAAAAAAATCATTAGGAAAAGGCATTAATTAGCACGGAGTAAATTGGAGAAGAGTTGAGACTAACACAAAGTCATTAAAACATTTAATGCATGTTAATTTTGTAGAATTATCATGAGAAATAAATCCTTAGGGATGAGTCTCTCAGCTAAGGAAGAACAAAAACTATTGACTCATTTGTAATGATGTTATTAATTTATCAATAATTCAGTACTTTTCACTGAGTTTCTTTAAAATTAAGGTTATGCATTTAAAAAGTAGATGGTACAGAGTTGAAAAAGAAATGGTCATTGCCTTCAAGGCACTTGTATTTTCTCAGAAGAAAAGTATATATATATATATGTATATATACATATATATATATATATTCAAACTCAAACATGTTTGTGTAATCATACTGTTCTTGTTCTTGGCAGCTCTCATTTAATTAAAGATGTTATTTCTACTTGAAACCTTCCCAAAGCTTTAAGTAGAATTAGCATCTTTAATTAAATGAGAGCTGCCAAGAACAAGGATAGTGTGATTGCACAAACGTGTTTGTGTTTGAATGTGACTCGATTGATTGTCTTATTTCTCAGGAGAAATAATCTCCCAGATAATCATGGGGTAGCATGCAACCCAGTCATATTTTCCCTTGTTGGTTTGGGCCTCTTATTTAGTGGTGTTATTATTTCATTATTTGATAAAATATATTTTATTTTTAGTATATATTTCTTTTTATAGGTTAATGATGCCTTTGCCCAAAGCATTAGTCTGTCAGCCACTGGATATTTTAGGTAAGGAATATTTATTTTTTTCCCAAAATTATTCTCTATATGAAATATTAGAATGTAGACTATGCTTATAATGATATAGGACTTTTCTTTTTACATTGTATGTTAAATATTTACATTTTATTTTTACTTTAGAGTATCCATTTTGTATATTTTCTCTTTTAAATTCTATTAAGTGGAGTGATATTTGATTTTCAGCAAAAGTATTACTGATGAAATATTGGCTATTTCAAGAAGAATCCTATTATTTTATACCTGTTATGTCAATGTTTTACATAAAAATTTGTTGTTTTCTCTGTAGAAAAGGATATTTAGTCAGAGTTTTTTGTTGTTGTTTAAGCATTTTTCAGTTGTTTCTGACTCCCTGTGACTCCTTTTGGGGTTTTCTTGGCAAGGATTTTTGACTGATTTTCTGTTTCCTTCTCCAACTCATGAGGAAACTGAGGCAAACAGGGTTAAGTGACATACCCAGGGTCACACAGCTAGTAAGTGTCTGAGGTCAGGTTTGCACTCAGGTCTTCCTGACTCCAGCTGGGCATTCTATCCACTGCACTACCTAGCTGTCCCTTTCAGTCAATTGGGAGGTCCTCATTCTCCCGGGGTAATAGAAGAGAAGATTTACTTTCCTTAGATCATCATATGAGGAACTGGCCCAGAGAGAACTCACACACACATGAATATATATATACACACTTTCGCAGAGAGGGATGAGTGAGTCAATCACTGGGCACTATATTGTCTAGGTTCCTCAGAGAACAGACTTCTTAGCTTTACACACATAGAGAGTGATCATTGGATTGTGAACCCCGAGAGGGTAAAGATAATTTTTTGCCTCTTTTGTATCCCCAGTGCTTAGCGTAGTGCCTTGTACATAATAGGTCCTGTCCCTAACAAATGTTTATTGACTGGATGATTGACTGACTACTTTGCAGTTAAGTCTCTAGCAAACTGGGAAGGGGACAGTGGGAATCCCCAGTACCACAAAGTCTCCAGGTAATGATTTACATAACATCATCTCTATACTACATCATCTTGACTGCTTTCAGGTAGAGAGGAGCACTTTTTCCTTTCTCCATTCTGTCTTGCACATTGCTACTAGATTAATCCTAAAGCAACTCTTTTTCTTAGAAATCGTGCCTGTCATTTCAGTGATCCAACAATTAATTTTAGCAGCAAAATTGGTCTTTTGACTCTCATACTCATGTCCATAAGTTTCCAATGATATACTTTTCTCTTATATGGTCTCTACCTAAATATAAATGATAGGTTCTGCTTCCAAGAGCCAAGATGGTGTAGTAAGAAGTAAGCTGCTCTTACCCTCCCTTATTGACCTCTAAAAGCCCAGAAAATATCACCCCAGTAAAAACCCTGGAACAAATGAGCCAGCAGAAAGATGGGGTGCAGCAGTCTTGTAGCCCAGGAAGCTTGAGGGATTAATGGGAAAGGCCCTCTCACTCTGGGGGAGGGGGAGCAGTACAGGATGGGAGGTGTCCCAGCAAGTCAGCTGCAAGCCCCACCTCAACAAGCCAGGAGGAGACCCTGAGTCTCAGGGTGTTGGAGCAGGCAAGCACCGACACCAAGACCCCTGAGTACCTCAGCACAGGCAGGGGAACCAGTAGACACTAGCTTGGAAAACCACCACATGCACTGGCATTTTCAAGTAGCCAAATCTCCTGCTGCTTCAGCACATATCTAGGAAGCACAACTCCACAAGGCACAGCTCCAGGCTGGAAGACATCTTCAAGCAGCCAAACATTTGAGTGCAAAGCCTGGGTGAGCAGGTGTCCCCCAGAGGCCAGACTTCCCACACCCTGAGAGCTCAATTCAGCATCAGGTAAGCTGCCAGACTTCCAGAGCCTCTAGCTGCTAGCACCTGAGGCCCTAGCACACAAAGTCAGTGCCTAGGTACTAGGTTCCTAGCACAAAAAGCTTGGGTCAGTGTCCCCTGCACTCCAGCAGGAGAGCTCAACTCTAAAACCAAGGAATTAGGCAAATACCATGAACAAAAAGCAGAAATGGACAATGACCATAGATTCTGGGGACAGGGAAGATCAAAGCACAAATTCAGAAGAGGACAACATTGTCAATATACCCACATCCAAAACCTCAAAGGGGAATATGAATTGCTCTCAAGCCCAAAAATCTTCTTGGGAGAGCTTAAAAGGATTTTAAAAGCCAAATAAGAGAGGTAGAAGAAAAATTGGGAAAACAAATGATAGGTATGCAGAAGAGGGTTAATAGCTTGGAAAAGGAAGGACAAAAATTAACTGTAGCAAACAAGTCCTTAAAAAGTAGAATTGGCCAAATGGAAAAGGAGGCACAAAAACTCGCTGAAGAGAACTCCTTAAAAAGTAAAATGGGCCAAATGGAAAAAGAGTTGTAAAATCTAATAGAAGAAAACAATTCCTTAAAAATTAGAATTGGGCAAGCGGAAGCTAATTACTCTATGAGATATCAAGTATCAGTCAAACAGAAACAAAAGAATGAAAAAATAGAAGAAAATGTAAAATATCTCATTGGTAAAGCAACTGACCTAGAAAATAGGTCCAGGAGAGACAATTTAAAAAATATTGGTCTACCTGAAACCATGATGAACAAAAGAGCCTGGACAGCATCTTTCAGGAAATCACCAAAGAAAACTGCCCTGAGGTCCTAGACACAGAAGGTAAAATAGTCATCGAAAGAATCCCAAACTGAAAACACCAAGGAACATTGTAGCCGAATTCCAAAATTACCAGGCCAAAGAGAAAATATTGCAAGCAGCCGGAAAAAAGCAATTTAAATATCATGGAACCACTATCAGGATTATGTAGGACCTTGCAGCTTCTACATTAAAAGATCAGAGGGTGTGGAATATGATATTCCATAAGGCAAAGGAGCTTGGATTATGACCAAGGATCAACTACCCAGTGAAATTGAACATAATCTTTCAGGGTAGGAGATGGACATTCAACAAAATCGGAGACTTCCAAGCCTTCTTGATGAAAAAACCAGAGCTCAACAGAAAATTTGATCTTCAAATACAAGACTCAAGAGAGGCATAAAAAGGTAAACAGGACAGAAAACATGTTATTAATAAGGGCAAACTGTTTACATCCCTACAAGGGAAGATGACCCTTGTAACTCTTGAGAACTATATTGCTATTATACCATTTTACAGGAGTATACGCAGAGGGCATGAGTATAAGTTGACTAAATATAAAAGATACCCTTCTCCCTCCTCCTAAGAATCCTTACCATATATGAAGATTATTAAGGCCACATTCAGTCTTATCTTCTCAAGAATAATTAATTAGTTCCTTTTCTATCCATGCTAAAACCAATTTCTCACCTTTAACCATATTTATTGCTTTCCTCTTCAAATTCTTTTAAATCATGTCTCTAGGTTTGGGAACATTTGAATATAGGTTCCCCCCCACCACCCCAAATGTTGAAGGGAAAGAGAATATATATGTTTTATGATCTGTACCTACTTCTCATTTATATTCCTCTTATGAAACCATGTTTAATTACAGTCGGTTCTGTAAGGTACCTTTAACAAATCTTGCTTTGTATTGACTTAAGCAAAGTAACCATTGAATATCTTTTGATGATAATATTCTTTGCCTATGCTGCTTGTAGCCAAATAATCATGGGATTTGCAACATATAAAGATCATAGTTTTAATGTTCAAAGGAGCCTTAGAGATCATCTGATCTACCCCCACCTCATCATTTTGCAGATGAGGAAACTGTGAAGCCCAGAGAAATTATGACTCACTCAAGGTCACATAGGTAGTGATGGAACAAGGATTTGAACCTAAGTATTCTGACTCCATAACCAATGTTCTTTGTATTCTGCAATACTGATTCAGAATCATTTAATGATCTTATTAGAATATGTGTATGTGTGTGTGTATACATACATATGTGTGTCCATTATGTAATATATGTGTTTATTTCAATATTAAGAAAAATATTTGGTCCATACCTGTGAGTTCATGGGCATGGAAAATTCTAAATATGAAAATTTCCTTCACTGATACATCATGCTTATTCATAGTCTTAAAAAGTTGTCTGGGGGTACTGAAAGATTAATTGATTTTCCTACAGTAACTGAGCTAATATATGACAAAGACAGAATTTGAACCCACATCTTCCTGACTCCAAGGCCAGACCTTTTCTCCACTATACCAGACCTTTTCTCCACTACCTCCCAGAAAACAAGTACTGCAATTGAGTGAATATAAAGAAAAAAAGAGGTGAATTTAGGCTACTGTTTAGCATTAGTTGGAGAAGTTTTGCTGTCCATTTCCTGCATGAATGGGAAGCAGGGAAAAGATCTGGGCAAAAGGGAACAGAATGGAAAATCTAGAAAACTTTCGGACTCCCCTACTCAGTTCATAGTGTGGTTTTGTTAATTTTGTTTGAATTGTTACTTCAATTTTACTTATATGTTTATAGGTAAGCTTAAAAACATTTCAAAGTCAATATAAATGATTTTTGGGGGTGATCATCTGTACCATGACTCTCCTTAACATGAATGGTCAATAAGTTTTTTTGGAATAGCACCGTCTTATCACTATCCAGTTGGATATAATGTTCATGTATCATCAGCTCGAAGACTGTCAGTCTATTAATCCACATTCATTATCTTAGTTTCCTCAATGGTAAAATGGGGATAAAAATAGCATTTACCTTCCAGGGTTATTGTAAGAATTAAATGATATCTGTAAAGAACTTATTTGTATATATTTAAAGCACTTAGCACAGTGTCTGATACTTAATAGGCACTTAATGAGTCCTCACTTCCCCCTTCACTTTGCCATAACCCACTCTCTCCTCAGCTCCCTATAATCACTACTGACTTGACCTATCTACTCTAACTATTCTCTCCAAGGTTACTAATGAGCTCTTGATTCCCAAATCCAGTACTTGTTCTCAGTCCTTATTCCATATGACCCTTATAGCTTTGGATCCTTCTTTTTTTTTTTTTCCTTTTCTTTTTTTGGTGAGGCAATCGGGCTTAAGTGACTTGCCCAGGGTCACACAGCTAGTAAATGTCAAATGTCTGAGGCTATATTTGACTCCTGACTCTAAGGCCAGAACTCTATTTACTGCACCACCCAGCTGCCCATGCTTTGGACACTTCTGAGCATACTTTGTCCTGGGTATGCTATGCTCCCTTATTGGTATACATGTTGCATCCTCCCAGTAGAATATAAGCTCTTTAAGGGTAGGACTGTTTCATTTTTGTGTTTGTGTCTTTATTACCTACTGTAGTTCCTTGAACACAATAGACATTTAATTAATACATGATTATTGAATTAAATTGAACCAGGGGCTACAAAGCAGACATGGACTGGGTGAAAGGAGAAGGTGATGTTTATCCATACTTTGTTTATGGAGCAGCCTGTTCTGAGGTTGAAGTTGACTGCTTAACAGGAGCACATAAGGTAAGGAGTGCATTTCATTTTGTCATCTTATTTGTTAAAATAAAGCTGAGTTTTTCAGACAAGAGTTCAGAAAGTTCATGTTACTTCTTTTTGTGCCCAAGGTAAGAGTTTTTTTTCTTCTAGAGCAACATTGGGTTGTCCAGTTCCTCCTAAATCTCCATTTTTTTTTCATTTAAGAAAGACACTGGGCATGCCAATTTCCTGAGGTGGATCACTCTATGTTAAGCCACATAAACTCTTTTCAGAAGTATAGCAGGGCAAAAAAGGAAATTACTTTCCAGATGATCATTTAGACTTCAATGAGCTTTCTTTCAATGGTCTTTATTCTAATCAAACTTTATTTTTCACCAGGACATAGTATAAATGTGGTGGCAATACTTTCCCAGTCTCCTTGTTTCAATGTTGAAATGATCACCCTCATTAATTTTGGTTTCACTTTGTTCTTTTTTCTACTTGCCCAGAAAACCAGAAATGACACTTCTTCAAGTAGGCAGCTTTGAGTATTCTACACATTGGGCAACTCGTGTAGACCTTAGAGTTTCTGGATTAATTATTTGTATATTCATTCATTCAATCAAATATTTATTAAGAACGTGCTGTGTACAGAGCATTTGGCTAGACATTTTGGGAAGTATAAATTTACAGAAAATATAGTTCCTGGCCTCAAGAAGCTTACATTTATTAGAGAATAAAACACAAGCATAGATAATAATAAATCCTAACGTTCTGACTTCCAGCATCAGAGGTAGATAGATATCTAAATAGATTTTTCTGGTAACATAGACAGTAACATAGACTATCACCCTGAGCGATAGTCATTTTGCTGAACTACAGAGTTAGCAACTGAGCAAACAAGCAGGAACATCTATGGGTCACAAGGTAAGGGTGTGGCAGTTGGCACATGCAATCAAGTACCTTCTATTTCTAGCCAAAGAGAAGGCAATATGGAGACTTTGATTTGGATTCTTCTGGCAAGTCAGTTAGCATGCATAAAGATATCAGGCCCTTGATATTTTTCTAGACTGTATGTTACAATTGTGCACAGCATCTTGGAGACACAAGCCTTAAGAGAAAGCAGAGTATTGATGAACTAAACATTAATTGAAAATTGGTGCTAAGACCCCGTGCCCTTTACTGAGAGTGTGGCTTTTTGCTATTAGACATATCCTTATGCCATGCTTTTGGATGAAACGAGGGGAAGTGAAATTCCATGAGCTGAATTTTGTAAAATTAAGTATAACACCTACTTATAAAAAGTATTCAGTATTACAAATAGATTTGGATAGGAGATTTTTTTTCAATCTCTGCTGAAACATTATATTTTGCATTGACATTAATCTTGTTTTCATACGTATAATATATATTTATATATAATTTTCCCCCAATTCCATGTTAAAAAATTTTTTAACATTTTTTTTAAGTCTTGAGTTCCAAATTCTATTCCTCCTTTTCTCCCTCTTTCCCTCACCCCCTCCCTGAGATAGTAGGCAATCAGATATGGGAATGATATTAATCTTGACTATGATAGAAACTTCCATACTCTTTCATTTCTTTAAAATAAATGTGAAAATTTAAACTAACAAAGTAGTTTAGTATTTTTCAGGATTTTTTCCAGAAGTATAACTTTTCTTTGGCTCTTTCGGTTCACCTTTATCTCTCCCCCCCAAGAAAGAAAATATTTATATTGCTTATTAATAATAAGCCTCCACTAAAATCCTACTGACAGATTATTGTGGTATAGAGGAGATACTGGGTTCTTTAAGTCTATCCAGTTGAGCCCAAGCATGTTTGGCACATCCTACCAAACTGGAAAGATTTTAAAGCTAGGTCTTGTGATAGATTGTGTGCTTATTGACTATGGACAAGCCCAAGATATATTTGGAAATGCTCAACACCAGAGGACAGCTCATGAAAACATTTCCTAATCTAGGGAGGGACCATGGTCTGCATATCTTGAGAGAGTTCCTACACTGATAAAATCACAGATCCTTGAACTATTGAAGTCATTGCTAAATATAGTTTACTGTTTAATATGTTAATTTTGTTTTCATACAGAACATCAGAACTGACATTGTCATGGATGCCAGCTTCAGCATTAATCCAGCTATAGATATAGGACAGGTATGAACACTCAGTGTTACATAGTGTCACTGAATTTTTTCATTAGTCTCATGCATATTAATCAAACAGTGGTTATGTAATGAGGGAACCTGAACTCTGCTTAATCAATTTTTCTTCTGTCTTCCCTTACAGGTCCTATTAATATGTTACTTTTGAGTCTAAATGTGACAGAATATTTGATCTTCCCCCCTCCCCTGCCCCACAATTATCTTATGCCTAAAAGTCTGGGAGAAGACTTGTTAAATGGCTTTGTCAATGCTACACTAAAGAAACTTAGTGGTGATTTTTTAATGCCATTAGCAAATATTAGTTTGTATAAGATGAATAACAACAAAGGGGTTTTTAAAATTTTCATTTCCGTACCCAGTGTATGTCTAGCTTAAAATGATCCTGTCTGCTGAAAACTTAATAAGAAGGTTTTGGAAACACTGCTCTCTCCTGGTTCTTTTCCTTTCTATCTGACCATTCCTCAGTCTCCTTTGCTAGGGTCCTCCAGGATTTTTTCTTGGACCCTCTTCTGTTCTCTCTTTACCCTCTCTCATTTGGTAATCTCATCAGTGTCTATGAGTTCAGTTATCACCTCTATGCAGATGATTCCCAAATCTAAATATCCAACTCCAATATCATTTCTAAAGTCTAGTCACATACCACCAATTGTCTTTTGAGTACACTGGCATCTCAGATTCAACATGCCTGAAACAGAACTCATGACCTTTATCTTTTAACACTCCTGTCTTGCCAACAAACTTTCTGTTACCACCGAGGATACATCCTCCCAGTTACCCAGATTTGCAAACTAGGTGTCATTCTTATCTCTTAAGAGTATTCATCCCATATTTCCAAATAGTTATCAGATCTTGCCATTTTTACTTTCTCAACATTTCTCTTATGTGTCCCCTTCTCTCTACGCATACGACCATCACCCTTGTACAGGCTGTCATCGCCTCTTGTTTTGAAAGCCTTTTTTTTTGTTTTGTTTTGTTTTATTTTAAATTTATTTTATTTTTAATTTTATGGAATAAAACAAGCATTTCTATAACATAGTATAATAAAAAAGATGAATGCACATGAAACTGCACAAATACTACATACAATTTCCTATTCCTTTTAAATATATAACAAAGTTATCATATAAATTTCTTTTTTTCCTCCTCTCCTCCCAGAGATGGTCACCATTAGACACAAATAGGTATATTATATATGTATATGTATGTATATATACATATATGTATATATGTAAATTTATTCTATACATGTTTTTATTTATCAGTTCTTTCTCTGGATATAGACCCCATTTTTCTTCATATGTCCTTTATAGTTAATTTAGGTATTTATAATAGTCAAAATAACTTATTCACTCAAAGTCATTCTTAAAACAATATTGCTGTTACGTATACAATGTTCTCTTGGTTCTGCTCATTTATTATTTGCTCTTTATTATTTATTATCTGCTTTTTATAATTTGTGCCAGTCTTTCCATGTTTTTCTAAGATTATCGAGCTCATCATTTCTTATAGCACAGTAGTATCCTATCACTTGGTCTCCCTACCTCAATTCTCCCCCCTCACTAATCCATACTTCACTCAGCTGCCAAAATGATTTTTATAAAGTGCAGGTCTGGCCGTGTCAATTTCCTATTCAATAAACTCTCAGGACTCTCTATGACATTCAGGATCAAATATAAAACGAAAGCCTTGAAAGCGGGGCCTTTTTCCTTTCTTTATATCTCCAGCACTTAATACAGTGTCTGGCATGTAGTAGGATCTTAAATTCTAGGTGAATTGAGTTGAGTAGTTTGGCATTTAAAGCCCTTCACAAGCTGGCTCCTTTGTTCCTTTCCAATCTTTCTGTATTTCAGTCCTCTCCATGTACTCTATAATACAGCTACCCTTCCTTACTCACACAATATTCTAGGCCTTTGCACTGGCTCTCCCCTATGTCTGGAAGGTTGTGCCTCTTCACCTTTGTTCCTACTCTCCCTGGCTTCCTTCAAGACTCAGCATACCTTCCATAGGAGGCCATTCCCAGTTGTGCTGCTGATCCCTTCCTTCCAATATCACTTTTCATTTACATTGTGTGTGTCTCTGTGGCTATAGCTATAAATATACACAAGACACATATATACACACATATATTATTTTTATTTGTATACTTACATAGTTATTTATATTTTATCTGTTCCACTTAGAATGTGGGCTTCTTTAGCATCAGGACTCTGTTTTAGCTTTTTTTTTTGTTTCTCCAGTGCTTAAGAAGGTACTGGGAACATAACAATTGCTTAATAACATTTATTGGCTAATTGTTTCAATCAGTTATGAAGTATTTTATCATGTATCTCATATATAATATACATACATATTTGTATATATACATACATATACATACACACATGTGGCATGAATTAATTGGTTTGATCCTGAAACTTTTCAGTTGTTTCTGGGTTTATCTGAATCAAAATGAAAAATAAACAAAAAAATTGGCTATAAAAACAGAAGAAGCAACTAAAACCATCTTTTGTGATAAAATGTTGATCAGTAGTCCCTTACTGACCAGCTGGCAACCTTAGCTGTACCTAAAGTTCTCAAGAAATCAATGCTATTGTGAATACTAATATATTTTTAAAGAAGTAACTCCCTGCCTCCCATGCCTGCAATAATCCATGCCTTCCCCAGTCACCTTAGCCAAACCCCAGGTCCTAATAACCTTGAGATTATCTGTTGTTATTTTATGATGTAGTTGCTCTGGTTCAAAAAACTGAAACTGAAATTTGGTACATTGCCATCAGGGAATTGTAGATGTCTTAGTCACTGGTTCCAAATTAGTATGTTCTCAAGCTGTGATCCTAAGGTAAATGTTTTACTTGACATTTAAATGAAGTACTCAGATCTAGCTCCCATCAATTTACAACAAGAAATTTTCCATAATAAGATATTTAATTCTATAAACGCGGAAGACCTTAGGATTTGGAGCTGAAAAGGACCTTAGATATTATCTAGTCCAACCTTCTCAGTTTTCAAATGAACAAATTAAGGCTTAGAGAAGTTGTGACTTTTCCCATGGTCAGACAGCTAATCAATAGTAAAGTCTAGATGAAAACCCAGGTCTTCAGACTCCAAATGCTGTGGTCTTCCCACTATAACACACTACCTTGTACCAAACTGTTCAACTTTTATTTTACTTCTCTTTTCTTTCTTGAAGAGCAAAAGAGAACAAAAAAGGGGTAATAGGGAGTAGAAACCCAAGATAAACATATAGATAATAAGAGAATAACTATTTCCTTTACTGAACTTGAGTCATTAGACACAAACGAACTACTCTAAGTAGAAGTAGTTCTTTTTTTTTCTTTTCTTCAATTTATTTCTTTATTTTAGTTTTTCACTTCCACAAGATTCTGAGCTCCAAATTTTCTCCCCATCTATCCCCCCCCCTCACCCCATGTTGGCCTGCATTCTGATTTCCCCTTCACCCCATCTATTCTCCCTTCTATTACCACACCCCCTTCCCTTATTCCCTTCCCCTTCTATTCTCCTGTAGGGTAAGATAGATTTCTATACCCTTTGCCTGTGTATCTTATTTCCCAGTTGCATGCAGAAAAATTTCTAACATTTGTTTATAAAACTTTGAGTTCCAAATTCTTTTCCCTCCTACTACCCTAATAATGAGAAAGGTCTCATGGGTTACAAATATAATTTTTCCATATAGGAATGTAAACAGTTCAACTTTAATAAGTCCATTATGATTTCTCTTTCTTGTTTACCTTTTCATGCTTTTCTTGAGTCTTGTATTTGAAAGTCCTGTCAGACTAACTCCTTTTCATTATTTTTTACACAGGATAATTAATCTTTGTTCCAGTTTAGTGAAAGGGCTTGGGAACTTTTAAGTGTCTTTATAGAATTCAGCCTTAAAAACAAAAGGCCGTTATTTGGTACATTTGAACATACTCCAGGGAAAGGTTAATTGAAATCTTCAAAGGTGGGAAAATGGTGGGTGTGACAGGATCATGAAGAGATAGTCACTACGGCAGCAAATGACACACTTCCAAAATTACAGCAGTATCTGACTCTCATAGTAGGGCAAAATCTAATACCTACACATCTTGGTGAAGAAAAAGAATGAAGGGACACAACTAGGGGTGTTGCCAGAGCATCAGGTACTATATCTTTGGACTACAGCAAAAGGAGGGAATTCATGATAGTACTGTGTATTATTGCCCATTAGGTATGGTTCTCGTTACCCCAAACTCTCACCACTTCTACTGAGTTTGATGGGCAGAACTCCTCTAGGCCTATTAATCACCATGGCATCAGGGCAGATCAGGGGTGCAAAAAAAAGAGTAGTGATTTTTTGGGGAAGTTGGAATCTCTAGCAGGAAACTCTGTTTGACTCTCAACTTTGAAGGCATAAACCTACCAGGGAAGCTAGAAGTTTCCAGCAAAGACGCATCTAAATATTGGATGGGGGGTGATAAGGGAGAGGTGCTTTTCTAGGCAGGAGGAAAAGGTATATCTAAAGCTGAGGTAGCTTATCAGGAGAAAGACTAGTTTTAGAAAAACTCAGAGAAACTGTCTAAACTACCATATTGGTAGATCAAGAGGATCCTGCATATATAGTTTACTTTAATGCTAACAAAACATTAGATGAAGTCTCTTGGTACTTTTTATGTTTGAGGTTATATATTAAGTAGATTCAGAACTCATTGGAGAAACATATTCAGAATTATTATTAATGATTCATTTTCATCTTGGAAAGAAACCTCTAGTAGAAGTTCAAAGGGATTTGTGCTTGGCCTTTGCTGTGTGAATTTTCATTTATCAATAACTTTGATAAAAGAATGCTTGTCTTGATTACTGAATTTTCAGCTGACGTAAAGCTGGCTGGCATAGTTAACACATTAGAAGATGAAAAGGATCCATCCAAATCTCAAAAAGTTAGAACATTGGACTGAATTGAATAAGAAAATATAAAAAGCAAACAAACAAACAAACAAACAAGGGCCTAGCCATGGTGGGGGAGAAAAGGCAGGGACTTTCCTGATCTCTCCACAGTTCCCCTATTTAGATAATGTCTCAAAACAAATTCTGGAGTCCTCAACTCTCAAAATGATGGGGCAAAACAATTTTCCAGCCCAAGATAACCCAGAAGGTTGGCAGGAAAGGTCTGTTGCACAAGGGTGAGAGAAGAGCAAACTCCAGCACAGGACTGTGCTCCAGCAAACAAGCAGCAGGCCATGGGAGTGACTGAGTCAGCTGTGGCAAAAGCAGCAGCTTCTGGAGCTCTCAGATCACAGATAGTAAGGGAGGTCAGACAACTGGTCAGAAGGTGATTACAGGGGTCCCTTTGCTAGCAATGGGTGCATGACTCTATTGCATTGCCCATACACTGATCTGGTTCACAGTCCTGGGTCACAGTTCCAGGATGAGGAGCATTAGCACACCAGAGCTTGTGGCCACAGGGGTGTGGGGACACTGGTCACAATTCCAGGGTAGAAAAGAGTGCTTGTGGATGCTCACAGATCAGAACATAGGCCAGGAGAGCAGTGATTACATTTCTCTTTATATCATACTACCTTGGAAGAACTGAAAACTTACAGGCCTCCAAAACTATCTCTGAGAGCAGCAGCAAGAAAGCCATGAAACTTGGGGTAGTGCCCCTGCCACCCCAAGAACAGAGACCCACTTTAACAGAGTTAAAATTCAAGAAATAGGCTAGAAAAATGAGTAAACAGCAACAACAAGAGAACCTTACTATAGAAACTTACTATGGTGACAGGGAAGATAAAAACAGAGACTCGGGAGAAGTCAAAATCAAAACTACAATATCCACATCCTCAAAGAAAAATGTGAATTGGTCTCAGGCCCAAAAAGAATTCCTGGAAGAACTAAAAAGGGATTTTAACAATCAAATAAAAGAGGTAAAGGAAAAATTGGGAAAAGAAATGAGAGTGATGCAAGAAGATCATGAAAAAAGGGTCAACAGCTTAGTAAAGGAGGCACAAAATATCCTAAAGAAAATAACACCTTAAAAAACAGAATAGGCCAAATGGTGAAAAGCGTGAAACTTTACTGAAGAGAACTACATAAAAAGCAGAATTGATTAAATGGAAAAAGAGGTATAAAAGTTCACCAGAGAAAATAATTCCTTAAATATTAGAATTTAGTGAGTGGAAGCTAATACTCTATGATATATCAAGAATCAATAAAATAAAGTCAAAGGAATGAAAAAAAGTAGAAGAAAATGTGAAATATCTCATCAGAAAAACTACTGACCTGGAAAAAAGATTGAGAAGATATAATTTAAGAATGACTGGATTACCTGAAAGCCATGACCAAAGAAAGAGGCTAGACATCGTATTTCAAGAAATTATCCAGGAAAACTGCCCTAATATCCTAGAATCAGAGGATAAAATAGAAATTAAAATAATCTGATCACTTCCTGAAAGAGATCCCAAAATGAAAACTCCCAGGAATATTATAGACAAATTCCAGAGCTCCCAAGTCAAAGGATAAATTCTTCAAGCAGTGAGACAGAAACCATTCAAATACTGCAGAGCCACAGTCAAGATGACACTTTAGAGCAGAGGTTCTTAATCTGGGGTCAACAGATGCCTGCTAGAGGTGAGTAGATGGATTTTAGAGATTCTGTGAACTTTAAATATTGTGGAGGCGCAGTCAAAATAACCCAGGATTTAGCAGCTTAAACATTAAAGGACTGGAGGACTTGGAATATGATAAACTGGAGAGCAAAGGAACTAGGATTACAACCAAGAATCACCCATCCAGCAAAACTGAGTGTAATCCTTCAGGGGGAAAATGAAATATTTCAATGAAATAGAGGACTTGGGCATTCCTGATAAAAAGACCAGAGCTGAATAGAAAATTTGGTTTTCAAATATAAGATTCAAGAGAAGCATAAAAAGGTAAGGAGGAAAGAGGAAATCATAAGAGATTCAATAAGGTTAAACTTCACATTCCTACATGGGAAGATGATACTTCTAACTTCTAAGAACTTTCTCATTATTAGGGCAGTTAGAAGGAGTATAGATAAACAGAGGACATGAGTATGAGTTGGATATGATGGAATGGGATGTAAGAAAAATAAAATTAAAGGGTAAGAAAGAAGAATACACTGGGAGAAGGGAAAAGGGAAAAGCAGAATGGGATAAATTATCTCACATAAAAGAGATGCAAAGAGCTTTTACAGTGGAAAGGAAGAAGAAAGTGGCAGGAGGATCACTAGAACCTCATTCTCATATGAATTGTCTCAAAGAGGAAATGACATATACACTCAATTGGGCAGAGAAATCTATTTCGCCGTATAGGAAAGTAGGATGGGAGGGGAAGAGGAGAAAGTTGTGCATCAGGGGGACTGATAGAAAAGAGGGAAGATTGAGGGAAGCAGTATTCAAAAGGAAAACACTTTTGAGGATGGACAGAGTGAAAGAAGAGAGTTAAATAAACAGGGAAAAGTAGGATGGAGGGAAATAACAATTAGTAATCATAACTGTGAAAAAAATTTACAGAAAGTTTCTTTGATAAAGGCCTTATTTTGTAAATATAAAGAATTAAGTTGAATTTATAAAAATAAGAGCCATTCCCCAATTAATAAATGGTCAAAAAATATGAATAGGCAGTTTTCAGATGAAGTAATCAAAGCTATCTTTAGAAATGCTTTAAGTCACTATTGATTAGAGAAATGTAAATTAAAACAACTCTGAAATACCACCTCACATCTATCGTATTGGCTAATATGACAGAAAATGAAAGTGATAAAAGTTAGAGGGGATGTAGGAAAATTGGGACACTAATATTGGTGGATTTGTGAACTGATCCAACCATTCTGGAGAGCAATCTGAAACTATGCCAAAAGGGTTATCAAACTGTGCATACCCTTTGATCAAGTACTACCACTTCTAGGTCTGTATCCCCCAGGAGATTTGAAAAAAAAAGGAAAAGGACCTATTTGTACAAAAATATTTATAGCAATTCTTTCTGTTGTAGCAAAGAATTGGAAATTGAAGGGATACTTATCAAATGGGGAATGGCTAAGCAAAGTGTGGTATATGATTGTGATAGAAAACTATTGTGCTATAAGAAATGATCAACAGGATGATTTCAGAAAAAAATATGGAAAGACTTACATGAAAAGTGAAGTGAGCAGAACCAGGAGAACATTGAATACAGTAACAGCAATGTTGATGATAATGAATTGTGAATGCCTTAGGTATTCTCAGTGATATGGTGATCTAAGACAATTCCAAAAAACTCATGAGGAAAAATGCTATCCACCTCTAGAGAAAGAACTGATGGAATCTGAATGCATATTGAAGCAGATTGAAGCACTTTCTATATTTTTTGTGCTTTTTTTTTTCTTTTTTGGTCTGTCTTCTTTCACAACATGACTATTATGTTTTGCCTGATCACTAATGTATAACTTCTATCAAACTGCTTAACAACTTGGGGGGTTGGAAGGGAGGAGAAGGAGAGAATTTGGAACTCAAATTTTTTTAAAAAATGAATGTCAAAAATCATCTTTATATGTCATTTGGAAAATAAAATATTATTTAAAAATAAAAATAAAAAAAAACAAACAAAACCTCCAAATCACCCAAACCCTTTCCAGGTACCATTCTAGGTGCTAGGACTATACAGACAAAAACAAAAATGCTTGTGATAAGAAACTTGTATAAATTATAATTACATTGTAATAGCAGGTGGTATTTAAAACACAAATATGTGTAGTCAAGGAAAAATTGAGAAGGAAGGATACGGCAAGTATAAAGAGAAAAGGTGAACCTTGAAGTATGGGTGAAAAGGACCATGTGCTTCCCCTGAGTATTCCTGCTAATAGACTAGCAGTCATATATCCTTTAAAGGCAACTAAAAAGTTCCACCATTATAATGATCTTTTTTACTGAATTCTTCCTTCATACCACATAAGACATTCATAGCTCCTTAATTATTTAAGTAGTTTTAGTAACCTACCTAAATTTGATCTTAAATTGTACTTTTCAGTTGACTCAATTGGATTTTAGGGGAGAAGAACAAGAAAATTGAGCTGGTAAAACTGCCATATTAGTTTTGTCCACCCCCCCACCCCTACTTACAGTTGATTGTAGAACAGAGCAGCCACCTCTACCTAACCCAGGATACAATAATAGCTAAGCCAACATTTCATTGTAATTCCCCCAAAAGAGAGGATGGTGCAAGGACAAAGAAAGAAAATAATTGAAAAGGAGTAGTAATATTTGAAAAAGAGTTGACTGCTAATATTAGAACGTTGTGATATATTTTATGATAATTCAGAATATTCTGAACACTTTCCAATTTTCTTCTGAAATAGTAAAATTTTAACTAGGAACATGAAATTCACAGGAATTTTGCTGTATTTAGCACTCTCTGGTACTAGTACTACTACTAGTGCAGGAGTAGCTGAGGTATAGAGTAAGTGGGAATTGGTTTGCAGTCAGAACGTCTAGGATGAAATCAAAGCTCTTTTTGTTTACTCTGATGTCTCAGGCAAGTTATTTAATAACTGACATGTGAGATACTTTAAGGTTTTTGAATACCTTCATATATTTTATTTCATTTGTCCTTTATGAACAACTCTGTGAGGTAGGTACTCTGGGCATTTCATTTGCACTTGAGGAAACTGAGACCCAGAGGAATTAACTGATTTGTCCATAATGATATAGCTAATAAATATCAGATATAGAATTTAAACCCATGTCCTTGATAGCTGTATGACTATACCCTTTCCTTTACATTGTGCTGTCATTTAAATGTTTTGAAGCTGGTTCTTCAACTATAAAATGTTTACCTCAAAGGGTTGTGAGAATCAAGCAAGATAATATATATATGTATATATATGTGCTATTATTTTAATGGAAGATACTATTATACTGTGTAAAATATCTATAAACCTTTATTCCAATGCCGAATTGTGGCATGGAGGCAATCCATGCTGTTGGGTGTATGGTAGCTTGGGCTAAGCTAGGAAGGATTTGAGTTAGGAGAGTCTCATCACTCTTTTGGCTATAAGGAGATGAATTTTTTTGTGACTATAGGGTGTGATCTAAAGTGACATCCTCAACTGCCTACTCTATGATTTTGAAATACAAAATATGTTTAAAAGTCCCATTCCAGTGTCCCACCATAATGTGGAGATTAACCTGACTTCTCCAAGGATCACCTAGAGTATCACAAATTCTGAATGGTCCTTGCAAACTGAAAGACTTCATGGATAGGTCCATTGATGGAGTATATTTTTAATACCTGTAGAACAGATTCACTAAATTCAAACAGCCATATTACTGGATTGGCCATGGGACAATGAATATTTTTGATCGTAGTAACTCAAAAAATTGCTAAGCAACTAAGGTATAGGAGGAAGTTACATCTTTGTGGGTGGAGGGAGAGCCCATGTGGACAAAAATCATGGATTCCTGAAGTGCATAAGTACTAAAATATTTAGTGAGGCCCATTTTTTCTTTTTTTTTCAGATTGAAGGTGCATTTACCCAAGGGGTTGGACTTTATACTTTGGAAGAACTGAAATACTCTCCTGAGGGAGTCCTGTACACCCGAAGCCCAAATGAATATAAGATTCCTTCAATCACTGACATCCCAGAGGAGCTTAATGTTTCCTTATTAACATCAACAAAAAACCCAATTGCAATCTACTCATCTAAGGTAAGCAACCATGACTTTAATTTATTTAAATCTAAAAATGTCTACTTAATGGATGAATCTAAACATAATTACTGTTACTTGTCATTGCTAAAGTGAATACAGAGATAGGGACTAACCCTATGATTCCCCTGGTATAGGGTACTCTACTTACAGTCTTAAGTTGCCTGGAGTACTGAAAAGTTCAGTGACTTGCCTAGAATGACACATATATTGTATGTCAGGGGTGGGACTTAAAGCTAGGTGTTCCTGGCCTCCAGATTTGCTCTCTATTTATTATGTCATGCTACCTTTCATACACATGGCATGTTAAAAGGCCCTAAAAGAAGGTTTCCCATGTGTTTGGTATATCTTCTGTGGGGAATTTCTGGGAGGGCATAGGCATAATGAGAAGGGATAAGTGGGTTTTGATCTAAATCTTAGATCACAGATCCTTTAAACTATGAATATGAGGAGGGAAAATTGCATTAGAATGATGTCAGTATATGTAGGAGTAGTTCAAAACTTAATGTCCTGATGATAGATCCGGAAGTTCTCTGTCAGTTAATCAATTAATTATTCAGCACCTCCTGTGTACCTTATTTGATCATCTTTGAAAAATAGTTTGTTTAATGGAGCTAATTCAAAAGATATACTTCTGGGAAAGACATACTTTTGTGTCCTTTAAGTTAAGAAATTTGGACAGGTATCCAATAATGAAAGATATGGTTGATTTTTGGCAACTAGGTGGCACAGGGGATAAAGTGCCCAAACTATAGTCAGGAGGACCAGAGTTCAAATGCGGCCTCAGACATTTACTAGTTATATAACTCTGGGCAAGTCACTTAACCCTATTTGCCTCAGTTTCCTCATCTATAAAATGAGCTGGAGAAGGAAATGGCAAACTACTCCAGTGTCTTTTCCAAGAAAACCCCGAATAGGTTCACAGAGAGTGAGATATGACTGAATTATTGAACATCAACAAATTGAATGTACACAGATACTTAGAATAGAATATAATTTTTTTGTGTGTGTGTGTGTGTGTGTGTGTGTGTGAGGCAATTGGGGTTAAATAACTTGCCCAGGGTCACACAGCTAGTAAGAGTCTGATCTGAGGCCAGATTTGAACTCAGGTTCTTCTGACTCCAGGCTTGGTGCTCTATCCACTGGAACACCTAACTGCCCCTTAGAATATGATTTAAAAAAAAAACAAAACTTAAAAAGAGAGAGATGGGAGACATTTGAAGGTGGCTTAATGGAAAAAGGTGAAATTTGAACTGGATTTTTAAGGATGGATAGGACTAAAAATAGGTAGTGGTGGCACTAAAGACTATCATTGGGTCAGAAAGGTATTTCAGGGCATAAAATTCAGGATAAGCACTAGTTCATAGAACACAGAACAATGCATCATCCAGTATATGGTTAGAATATATCAGTATGGGGGAATAGTATGAGATGAGGTAGACTGGAACCAGATCATGAAGGCCTTGAACTCCAATTATAGTGTACCCCACTCATTTAGTAGGCAATGGAGATTCACTGAAGGTTTTTCAGATGAGGAGTTTACATGATTATTATTTGTGACATTGCATTAGTAAGATTCATCTAGCAACAATATAAAAGACTAATTGGTTTGGATGGAGGAGATTGGAGGTAAAAAGACCAGGAGGGAGTCTTCACATAATAATCCAGGCAATAGATAATGAAGGTCTAACTTTAGAATAGCAGCAATAGGAATAAGATGTTTTGCAGTTGGAATAGATGATTAAGTGAGAAAGAGACAAAAATTAATGCCTGAAGTTCTAAATACAGGCGAATTAGAGAATTATAGTGATGGTAACAGAAAGGGGAGTCAAGCAAAAGATAAGTTTGTTGCAAATATGTTGAGTTTGAAGATATTGTTGGTGTACCTAGATAGAAATGGCCAGTAGGCAAATATGAATCTGCAATTTTACTCTCAGACAGGTATTTCATGTAGTCCTGTGATTTCAGTTATCACCTCTCTGGTATCTTCAGTTTTAGAGCTTTAATGATTACTTTCAAATATATTGCTAACCTCCATGGATTTCTTTTGAGCTCCAGATCATATCCAACTGTCTACTGGACATTTCTACCTGGATATTATGCTTCAATTTACTTAAATTCAGCATATCTAAAACAAACTCATCTACTTAACCTCAAAATCTGTTCCTATTCATGACTTCCTATGAAAAAAGTCAAAGAAGGGAACTTTGAAGTTTAGGGTCTTAAAGGTTGATCAGGGTAAGATCTAGGCCCTAATATTAACTACATTTTCATATGTTAATGCCCAGTCTTCCCATTTAAATGGAACATAGAATATTTTTTACTTACCTCTGTAACCTTGATAACTCAAAGCACAGTGACTTGCACATACTAGGTCCTCAATAAATACCTGTAAATTTGTTCAAGTTTTTTTGAAAGATTTGTCTTTTCTAAGTAGTATATTCCTATTTTTCTACAACAAGAACAAAACCTGAGACCTGTGGCAAGGGAAAAGTACCTTGAATTTGAAGGCAGGTGGTCTAGGCCCATTATTTCTGAGTTAGAAATTGAAGCAGGATATACTGCATGTAGGTCAAGGACAGAAGGAAAGATTCAATGTATGTAAAAATATGTATAGCAGCACTTTTTTGTAGTAGCAAAGAACTGGAAGGAATGTTGGATGCCCATTGATTGGGGAATGGCTTAACAAATCTTTTGTGATAGTAAGGGCATATTATTGAGCTGTAAGAAATGAGGAATATGAAGAATTCAGAGAAACTTTGGAAGAGTTATATGAACAGATAAAGAATGAAATAAGCAGAACTAAGAGAACAGTTTATGTGATTACCACACCTCTATAAGGGAGAACAACTGTAAAGGGCTTCAGAATTCTGATCAATGCAGTGACCAGTCTTGACTTCAGAAGACTAACAGTAAAGTATGCCTCCCACTTTTAAGCAGAGAGGTGATGGACTATGGTTCCAGAATGAGGCACATATGCGTTTATTTTCAAACATGGCCAATATGTTGTTTTATTTTGTTTAAATGTACTTTGTTATAGGGTAGGGTTCTATTGTCAGATAGGGTAGAAATGTATTGCAAAGGGACAATGATGTTTTAAAAGAGCATCAATAAAGTAGTTTTAAAAACTATTTTAAGTCTATGTGGGTTTCCTATACCAACCTTGAAAAGCTGTTAAGAAAATGATTACCTATGTTTATATATTGCTTGTTGTATTGTCTAAATATTGTTGGTTCTAGGTATGGATGTGAAACACCTTCCCCCCCTTCCCCCCCCGAACAACTGTGTTTTCTCTTAGGGCCTAGGTGAGTCGGGAATGTTCCTTGGATCATCTGTGTTCTTTGCTATACATGATGCTGTGACTGCAGCACGAAAAGAGAGAGGCCTGACTGAGACTTTTACAATGAGCAGCCCTGCAACCCCTGAGCTGATTAGAATGATTTGTGTGGATAAATTTACTGACCTGGTATGGAGCTCTTTTTTTTTTTTTTCTGTCTATGTATTCTTTGCAACTTCTTTCTCTTGTTATCAAAGCCTTCTCTGTGACTTCTCAGTTGGAAGAAGGAAAGCAGTAGGGGTTAGTGTCAAGCAGCCAGATACCTTTATTAGTGATTATGGGGAGGGAAGAAGAAGAAAACAAAACCATCAAACACAGACTTGTGTCTGGAATAGAAAGTTATGTTCCAAAAAGAAAAGGTTTTTCCCAAACCCTATTTGTCCATCAAAAGAGACGCCATGGTACAGGAGCAAGAACACTGGTCTTGGAGCCAAGAGATTTACATTTGAACCTTGGTTTCAATACTTATTAGCTATGTAACCTTGGGCAAGTCACAACCTCTGAAGCCAATGAGTTCACTCATCTCTTGAAATGGAATGATAATGCTTGCCTCACCTGCTTCAGATGGTGGTTATTAGGAGAGTGTCAACCTTAAAATGCCATGTAAATGTGAGCTATTAGTCGAGGTCCAAAACAAGTCCAGCTCCCTCCAGAAAAACCTTTCCCAATCCAACCCATAATGATCTTTCCTTCTCTGATCTATAGCCATTATCATTGGGCAATTGGTCAAACATTTAGTAAGCTCTTGCTATTGCCAGGTACTAGGCAAGATGATAGAATACAAAGATAAAAATGGAATAGTTCCTGCCTTCAAAAATTTATATTCTGTCACAAAAGCAATATGTGCATAAATAAATATATACAAAATAAATAAAAGATAGGCAGGGCATTAAAGCTGGGGGAATCAGGGTAGGCTTCATGTAGAAGGTGATTACTGGTCTGAGGTTTGGAGGAAGTTGCGTGGGAGGCAACCAGTGCAAAGGTGCTGATATGGGAGTTGGAGTATTATATGTGAGGGATAATAAAAAAGTCAGTTTGACTAGACTCGCTAGAGTAGTGAGGGAAGGCATGTATAACAAAATTAGAAAGGTAGGTTTAGGACAGTTTCTAAAGAGCTGTAAAAAAAAGTGAGATGAAGCATCTTACATTTGATCTTAGAGGCAATAGGGGGTCACTAGTGTTTACTGTAAAGAAAAGTGTCATGGTCAAACTTGCACTTTAGAAAAATCACCTTAGCAGTTCTATGGGAGAAGGAGTGAAAAGAGGTGAGATTTGATGTAGGGAAACCTATTAGCAGGATGTTATAATAGTCCAAGGCAGAGGTGATGATGATCTGAAATAGGGTGGTGGCCATGTAAGTATAGAGAGGGTGACAGATGCAAAGATATAGTGGAGATAGAAATGGCAGGATTTGGCAACAGATTGGATATATGGGATGAAGAAGAATGAGAAGTTGAGGATAATATTAAGGTGGTGAACCTAGTCTAATAGAAGGATAGTAGATTCCTCAACAACTAGAGAAGTTCAGAAGGAAGATGGATTTGAATGGAAGGATGATGATTCAGATTTGGACATGTTGAGTTCAGAATGCCTACAGAAAATCCAGTTCGAAATGTCCAAGAGACAGTTGGAGCTCAAGAGAGAAACTAGGACTAGGTATATAGATTTGGTAGTCATCCACATAGAGAAGATAATTAAAATGTTGGAGGCTAAAAATGAAATCACCAAGTGAGAATGTACAGAGAGAAGGGAAGAATACCTAGGGCAGAGCATTGTGGCACACTCCCAATTAAGGGCAGTGATATGGATGCTGAATCAACAAAGAAACAAAGAAGGAGCTGTCAAATAGGTAGGAGAACTATGAAAGCAATGACATGAAAACCCAGAGGAGAAAGAAAATCAAGGAAGAAAAGGCAAATAACAATGTCAGATGGTGCAGAGAGGTAGAGAAGGGTAAGAATTGAGAAAAGCCCAGGAGATTTGGAAATTAAGAGACGTTTGGTAACTTTTGAGAGAGTATTTTCAATTGAGCAAAGAGGTCATAAGTCAGATTGCAAACTGGTTTACCCAGTTAGGTTGTAAGCTCAATTAATAACTGTTGATTGAAAGGGTTTCCATTTCCAAAGCAGTCATCCCATGCCTTGGGTTTCTTTAGCTTTCCAAGCTCTCTAATTTTCCTTAGTTTTATTAACACTTCTCTCAAGGGCAGGAGGAAGAGTCCTGAGTCCCAGCCCAAGAGCAAAAGGGCACAAAAGAAAGGAAGAGAGGAAACACTATATATTGAAAGAGGAGAGCCACATGAAGGGGAAACTAGAAAAAGACAAATGAGATATTTTATGAGTAGATATGTAACAAAAAGTGACTTAACAGTAGCCACACAGTGCTTATTGGCAAAGAGTTAGGATATCCACTTATGTTACATAGGCAAAGACAAAGGCCATTGAAGGATTTGGTAGTGAGAGGACTAAGAAAGCATTCAGTACAGCTTTTTGAAGACACATACAGATTTATATGCTCTCTTTTATTATATACCAGCCAAAATTAGAAAGCTTTCATTATTTCTTGGAATCATAGATCCACATAGCTGGAAGGGACTTCAGAATCCACACCCCTCTCTTACATTTTGGAACTGATACCCAGAACCATTAAGTGTATTACCCAATGTCACCACACAGGGAGTATCAGAGATAAGATTTGAACCCAGGCCTTCTGACTCCAGATCAAGTGGTCTTTCCATTATGTCATTTTAGGGCATTTCCATATCATGCCATCCCAGCCAAAAGCTAGAATGTTGGGTGCTAAGAAAAGTATAAGCACAAGAAATCTCTGAATACAGTTGGGGCAAGACTGTCATTAGTAAAATTGATTTAACTCCTAAAATCATCCTCATGAAGCATGCTGAGGAAGATAATTCAACCACAGTTCAGAAAGAAGACAGTTATTTGGCGTTTGCTAAGAATGCTATACCCACCATAACTTCTTATGAAAAAGGTCACTAAAGACCTACTTAAGCCACTCACTTCATCCAGACCTGTTCTAATGGCTCATTATGAGTCTTTATTTTACCACCTACTAGATGGGCAACTCATTTGATATCTTCACATCTGATAGCTATTATGCCTGCCATAGCTGAAATGCCTCTTTAAAAAAAGGCTATAAAAATACATAATTTTTTTATTATTATTATTTCCCTTTGAGGTAAAATGTGGTGAAGTAAAATAAGCAGTGGACCTGAAATTAAAATCTTGATTCCATGACTAATAAATCTTAAAAAAATAATAACAATATTGAATATCTAGCATTTATATAGTACCTAC
>NW_020945004.1:187012-213299 GCF_900497805.2 Vombatus ursinus | reverse complement strand
GAAAAGCTAATCTTTTTTCTACTTTGTGTAAGACTTTACATTTATCTATATTGAATCAGCATTTATATAATACTCATCGTTCCACTCAGATTCTTAAGTCAGTCTCCTGTCAAATTATGCTGATCAAGCTACATGTCATTGTTCAGTCATTTTAGACTCTGTGATTCCATTTTGGACAAAGATATTGGAGTGGGTTGCCATTTCCTTCCAGTTCATTTTTTACAAATGAAGAACTGAGGTAAACAGGGTTAAGTGACTTGCCCAGGGTCATATAGCTAGTATGAGGCCAGATTTGAACTCAAGAACATGAGTCTTCCTGATTTCAAGCCCAGTGCTCCATCCACTGCACCACCTACAGCTCCTAAGGCTACATGTCTGTGTTCCTAAGACTAATAGATTATGGGATAGTATATCTCAATCCTACTTTATTTTCTCCTGCAAAATTTTATAAAGAGATAGATGTTTTATGAATGCATAAGAACTTTACTATGTGTGACTGAGACATTGAGCAAACTTATATCTTCTTCCTCACCTATCATTTTTTCAAAAATACAAACTAAGCATAACCTCTGAAATCCAACAGAGGAATTTAACAAAAGGAAATAAATAGAGCCAGCTAGAGAAAGAAGCCAACATTAGACAAGTCATTTATCACACACACATAATCACACTTTCAGAGTTGTATTATAAGCAAGTATTTCTGAATTCTGTATATTTTTGTACTGAAATGCTCTCTCTTCTATAGTATTGACCTATACAGAAATAGAGCAGTTGTCAAAAACAGTGAAGCAATGATACCTGACATGACCTGCTTTTGAAAAAAGCAATGAACAAATACATACCAAGGCAGTACAAAGGAAAGAATTAAGAAATATCTTCAATGAAAAAACAAAGTATTTAACTTTAAAAATATTTAAATAAAACCTAAATAAACCTAACAACAATTCAAACAAACTAACAATATAAATAACAAAATCAAACCCAACACTATAAACACCAATCTATTTATTGTTGGTTTAGAATGTATATATTTACATTCACAAAATATCATCATATTTGCCTCTCTTTTTCCAATTTTTCCCCACATTATTATTTTTGCCATTGTTATTATTTTATATGGTCAATATCTGTGTGTACATTGTCATCACTTCATAGAAATCTTTCCATGTTTTCTTATTTTTTTCCCACTAGGCAATTATTCTGTTTCACTTCCCCTATTTATGTAATCCTTTCACAATCACTATGCATAGGGATTATTTCCAAGTTTTTGTTATCAAAATAGAACTTCTATGATTTTTTAATTGTTAGATCATTTTCCCCCCTTTAAATCTTATTCTTTTGTTATGTAGTCCTAGGAGTAAGATCACTGGGTCAAAAATATGACGGGTTTTATAATATTTATCATATTAACAGATTGCTTTCCAAAAAGATTATAAGGAGCAACAACTTTGCCATCACTATAATTGTTCTGTAATGAGCATGGCAAGGTTGAATTTTATCATTTTGAACTTAATGCCAACTTTGTGGACATAAATAAGTACCTCAAGGTTGTTTTGGACATTTCTCTAATTATGAGAGATTTTGAATGGTGTTCAAAGAATCTTTGAATGATAATGCTAGAAGGAACCAGAGAGTTCATTAAGTCTAAACTTCTAATATTAGAGATGAGAAATCTGAGACCTATAGAGATTAAAAGGCTGGTCCAAGGTCACAGTGAAGTAAGTAGAAGAGCAGGAGTTCATGTGGTTATGAACAATTTATGTTTCATCGTTCATAAACTGCCAGTTTGACTCACTTTACCATTTGTCTATTTGAGGAATGAGCACTACTTAAAATTGTGCCAATTCCTTATGAATTTTGGTTGCCAAGTTTATATCTGCTTTATTTACCGAGAAGATGTTTTCCTTTTTCTTTTCTTATACTTTCACTTTGGAATTCATTGTTTGGTTACGGTATACAAAAGGCAAGTTTATTGAGTTTTTACCCTCAAAGCTTGGGTCTTTGAGATTATCACAAATTAGATTTTTCTGGTCATTTACTACTGTATATTGTGTACCTAATCTATTCTGATGGTCTACCACTCTATTTCTTAGCCAGTACCATACTGTTTTGATAATTACCCCTTTGTAATATAATTTGAAATCTAGTTCTGGTAGGCTACCTCCTTAACATTTTTTTTTCATGAATTCTGTTGATTTTCTAGACTTTTTGTTCTTCCACATTAATTTTGTTACTATTTTTCCTAGTTCTTAGGTAGTTTGATTAGTATGACACTGAATAAGTAAATTAATTTAGGTACAATTGTAATTTTTATTATATTGACTTGGTCTTCCCATGAACAATTAATATTTTTCTAATTATTTAGTTGTGTGAAAAATATTTTGTAAATGTGTTCATTTGATCCCTGGGTTTGTTTTGGCAGGTAGACCCCAAAGAATTTTATATTGTGTGTCATTATTTTAAGTGGAATTTCTCTTTCTATCTCTTGCTGCTGGATTTTTTGGTAGTATATAGAAATTCTGATGATTTATTGAATCCATTTTAGATCTTGCAATTTTGTTAAAGTTGTTAATTATTTCACTAATTTTTTTTTGTTGATTTTCTAGGGTTCTCCAAGTGTATAATTATATTATCTGCAAAGAATTTGTTTTGTTTCCTTATTACTTATTTTTATTTCCTCATTTTCTTTTACTTGTTTTATTGCTATAGTTAGCATTTCCTGTATGATATTGAATAATAATATCGATAATGGACATCTTTTTGGTTGGTGTTTAGTTGTTTCAATTGTGTCCAACTCTTTATGACCCTATCTGGGGTATTCTTGGCAAAGATACTTGCCATTTCCTTCTCCAGTTCATTTTATAGATGAGGAAACAGAAGTAAAAAGGTTTAAGTGACTTGTCCAGGGTCCCACACCTAGTATATGTCTGAGGATGTATTTGAACTCAAATCTTCCTGACCCTAGGTCCAACATTCACTTTACTACACCACCTATCTGCCCTGATCTGATTGGGAAGGCTTCAATTTTATTCCCATTAGAGATAATACTTGCTCTTGGTTTCAGATAGATTACTACTTATCATTTTAAATTGATTCTCATGTTTTCTAGTACTTTTAACAAGAATAGGTGTGGTATTTTGTCAAATGCTTTTTCTGCATCTTGATATAATTATGTGACTTTTGTTGTTTTTGTTATTGATATGGTCAATTATGCTTATAGTTTTCTTAATATTCAACTAGCCCTGCATCCCTGGTATAAATTCCACCTGGTTATAGTGTATAATCTTTTTGACACATTGCTGTAATCCCTTTGCTAGCATTTTATTTAAATTTTTTGCATTAGTATTCATTAAGGAAATTGGTCTACAGTTTTCTTGCTCTGTTTTTGCCCTCCCTGGTGTAGGTATCAAAACTACATTTGTATCATAAAAGGAATTGGGTAGGACTCTGTCTGTCTATTTCCTTCTGCAATTCATTTAACTTTTCCTTTAAGAATTTGGATGCTATGCTATTTGGTACAGATATGTGTAGTACTGATATCACTTCATTTTCTATGGTGCCTTTTAGCAAGATGTAGTTTTCCTCCTCATTCCTTTTAATTAGATCTATTTCTACTCTCTTCTTATCCTGTCATTCATCTAAAGTCCGTTTTGCTTCTGATGATCTCTTTCTTTTATCTGTCCTCCCTTTTGCCACCTCTCCCTTTCCTGTATTCACTTCCATTCCTACTTCCCTGTTGGGAAGATTTCTTTTATCAGTTGATTATGTGTGTGTGTGTGTGTGTGTGTGTGTGTGTGTGTGTGTGTGTATGTGTGTGTTTATGTATTTTTTTCTGTCTTTGAAATAATTTAGATATGAGTGAGGTTCAAACATTGTCCTCCCCAAATCATTTCCCCCTCCATTATAAAAGCTCTTTCTTGCACATCTCTTTTATATGAAACAATTTTTCCTATTCTTCCTCTCCCTTCCCTCTTCTCCCAGGGCATTTTCCTTTCCTGCCTATAGATTTTTTTAATATCATCCCAATATAATCAACTTACTCCTACACCTTCTTTTTATATAGAACCTTTCTAACTAACCTAATAATGATAAATTTCTTAGAAGATACATGTATCATCATCCTATATAGAAAGGCAAACAGTTTAAATTTATTAAGACCCTTATGATTTCTATTTCATGTTTGCCATTTTTATGCTTCTCTTGAGTCTTGTATGTCAAAGTAAAATTTTCTTTTCAGCTATGGTCTTTTCATTAGGAATGCCTGAAAAATTTTCATTAAATATCCATTTTTGATGGATTATATTCAGTTTTGCTGGGTAATTATTCTTGGCTCTAATCTGAGCTCTATTAACTTCCAGAATATCATATTCCAAGCCCTCTGTTTCTTTAATGTGGTAGTTGTTAAACTTTGTGTGATCTTAACTGTGGCTGTATGGTATTTGAATGGCTTCTTTTCTGGCTGCTTGAAATATTTTCTCTTTGTCCTGGGAGTTCTGGAACTTAACTATAATATTCCTAAAAGTTTTCATTTTGGAATCTCTTTTAGGAAGTGGATTATTTTAGTTTTTATTTTGCCCTCTGAATCTAAAACATCATGACAGTTTTTTCTTCATAATTTCTTGAAATATGATAGCTAGGATCTTTCTTTGATCATGATTTTCAGGTAATCCAAAACAATTCCTAAATTACTTCTCCTTGATCTATTTTCTAGGTCAATTATTCCTCTTCTGAGATATTACATGTTTTCTTTCACTTTTTTCATTTTTGACTTTGTTTTATTTTTCTAGATATATCAGGGAATCATTTATTTCCATTTGCCCAGTTCTGCTTTCTAAGGAATTATTTTTTTTCAATGAGCTTTTGTTCCTCTTTTTCCATTTGGCCAATTCTGTTTTTTAAGGTGTCATTTTCTTCAGTGTTTTTGGTACCTCTTTTATGAGGCTATTAATTGTCTTTTCTTAATTTTATTCCTTTGCTAACATTTCTTCACCTAGTTTTTCCTCTACCATTCTTATTTGAATTTGAAAAAAAAATTAGCTCTTCTAAGAATTGTTGGGCTTGTGTCCAATTCACATTTCTTTTTGAGGTTTTTCTTGTAGCTGTTTTGACTTCATTATCATCTTCTCAGTTTGTGGTTTGATCTTCCCTGTCAACATAGTATCTTTTTATGGTCAAGTTCTTTTTTTGTTGCTTGCTCAATTTTCCAGATCATTTCTTGACTTTGAATTTACTTTAAATTTGGACTCTATTCCCAATGTGGTGGGGGAGGAGTACTATCCTAAGCATCGGGCTATTTTGCTCTGCTGGTTTTAGTCTAGTTCTTGGCATTTGGAAGTTTTTGTTGTTTCCAAGGTAGTGTGATCTGGGGAGATGTGTGGTCACTGCTCTTTTTGTTTGTGCTTTGGTCTTTACACAGGAAGGGCACATGATCTCTTGAGATTGTAATTGATACATTTTCTCAGGGCCCCTGCTCCCTTAGGACCTGAAGCAATACTACTCCTCAGGGTCCTTGTTTCTTTGGGTATACAATCAGTACTATTCCTCAAGGTCTTTGTGCTGAAAGGGATATTGCTCTTCAGTGTCCCTGCTCACTCTTGACAGAATTCCTCTTTGCCCTTGAACTATGACTCAGAAATGGGTGTAGGCAATGGAGTTGCCAAAAGAGTCTGGTCCTGCATCCAGTGCTAGCACATGCGTACTCTGTAATCTTTATCCGACCAGTTACTTGGTACCCTTACTATCTCTTGTTTGAGAGTTCCTAAAGCTGCTGCTACTTCTGTCATGTAGTTCTACCACTGGTGTTTCATCTATGTGTGTTCTAGTCCAACCTCCACATCCAGGTCACAGATCTCTCTTTCTGATCTCCTATTGTTGCCTTGTGCTGAAAGAATGTCTCACTCAGACCTTTTGTTGGCTCTGCCACTCCAGAGTTCAATTTGAGGTGTTATTTTAAAAATTGTTTGAATTGTTGAAAAAGCTCAGCTGAGTGCTTGCTCTACTCCATCATTTTGGCTCCGCCCCCAGTGATTGTTCTGTGTGCTATCTTTGCATAAAAAAGGAAATTTCCTTAGGGTGCTTAGGACCTAGTGCTCTGTTAATTGTGCAAAGCAACTCAGGTAGAGAGTCAGAACAGTTTGAGCAGCAATTGGATGACAATGACAGAGTTCTCAGCCCTTAGGGCTGAAATTTTCAGGAGGAATGGTCTTGGGACCTGAATTTAAAAAAAAGGAAAAAAAATCTTGTAATATCACTCAAAACAGGAGTAATAGATGCCATAGAGTCCATGAACCTGATTGAGAAAAAAATACATCTTTATGTTCAGTAACCTTTGTTTTCCTTTGTAATCCCATGTATTTTAATTTAGGCATTTAAAAGCTTTATTCTGAAAAGGGCCCGTACAGTAGGAGAGGAAGAGAGAGTGCAAGCAGAGGGATTAAGTTCTAGGTTTGGACTTAAGAAGACTGGGTTCTGATTCTACCTCTAATAGTAGTCACATGACCCTGGACAAGTAGTTTAACTTCTAAGTGCCTTAACCATCTTCCTGGGACTTACTGACTTACAGATGCTTTCTCTGTCTTTTGCGTAAAGGAAGAAACTAAGGCTCAGAGAGCCTCACTGGAGTAACCTGCTTGAGGTAAAGTGGTCAGCATTAGAGAAAGAATTTGAGTTTAAGTCTTCTATTACACTGCCCCTCTTCCCTCTGAGCCTGCCAAATCCTTGCCAGCTGTGTGGTTGAAATGTAATTAGAGGAAACAAATATGACCTGAAAGATCATAGCATCATTGATTTGGACCTGAGCCTCAGAGGTCATCTTGACACTCTCATTTTGTGGATAAGGAAACAGAGCCCAGAGGTGTTAAATGGGAGGAAGTAAGCAGCAAACCCAGGGTTTAATCCCATGTACTCTGACTTCCATGTCCAGTGCTCTTTCCACTATATCTCATCTCCTGGGAAAAGGGACTATGGTGGCCATTATTACTTGAGAGGATGGATACACTGCTGAAGGAGGCTGAGCCAGACTTCATGGGTAACCAAATCCACAGGTCTAGATGAGACTTGTAAAACAATCTTTGCAGCTGTCTTTCTAAGTCAGAGGAGGAAAATGGCTTTAAGAAAATCTATGCAGAAACAGTTCCAGATGCTGCTGACTATTGTTTCATGTGTTTTTTTTTTTCTTGAGATGTTATTCTCTGGTTGCTATTTAATGGTTGCTACCCATGCCTCCCCTTCTTTTTATTGATTTGGGTTGGACAATAGAGAACATCACTTCAGTATGCAAGTGCTCATGTTGAAATTTCTCCTTACATGCAGCATTTCATTTCGTATCACTGATTTCTTACCAGAGTTCTAAAGTTAACTAATGTTGATATAGAAAGTGCTTTACAGTCTTGAAACGGTCATGACAGGATGAGTTATTTAATATTTTTATTATCACCTTCATTTTATTGAGGAGATGCTACTGTGTTCAAGGAAGGATAAATGCTCTACAAAGAATGTGCTAGAGTTGGAGAGTTGAGTTCCAAATCGTGAGAGTTTAAAAGATAACTACTTGGAGAAGTAATTTAATCACAGGAGTTAAAAAAATCAATAAAAGTTTCTGAAAAAGAAGGAAAATTAGGCTTTGGTATCAAGGGACGTGGTCTCAAATCTCTGCTTCGATATTTACTATCTGGATGACTGAGCAAATCATTTAAACTCCTTGGGCCTTGGTTTTAACTCTTTAAACTCTTGGGCCCATTTGCAAAATGAAAGGGTTGGCCTTGATAAATCAAGGTCACTTCCAACTCTAAATCTATGATCCTAGAAGAAAAAATTGGTTCTTTCAATAAACACATATTAAGTGCTTATTCAGTGCCAGTCTCCAAGCTAGGATCTAAGAATAAAAAAACGAGACATTCTCTATTTTTCAGGAACAGGGCAAACTTTATCTTTGGATTTTGTCTACTTGGCCTATTTTAATTTGCCTCCATCCTTCTACCCTGCCATTACTCCTATATCCTGATAGGCTATCCCCCAAAATCTTCTCTTCCAAACTGAATTCATTCAGGTCCAATTTCTCTAATTTTTTTTTGTAGGCAAGAGTTGATTATTGATTAAATTAAATTGATTGATTAAATCTATAGTTTCTTTCCATCTTTCTTTAAAACCATCTTCTTTCATTATTTTCCCATACTCAAGCATTTTTAATTCTAATTTTTCATGGTTTTTACATTTCCTATACCCCCCCTTTACTTATTCTTGTGATCATTTTTATTCACATGAATTTTTTTCCTTGAATTCTTAAATTGTTCTATTTCCTAATGTCTTGGAATATCTTACACTATTTCCTTTTTTTATCTGTGTTACTTAAAATGTGTTAGTCGTTCAAATATTAAGAAGTATTTTTCCTTTCTCAATTTGCTCATTTTATTTTTGGATCATTTTTATTATTGTTTATAGTTTTAAGCCATTTTTTCTTGTCATTAGTTTTTTCTATTATTTAAATAGAGGCACATGAGGAGTCAGGTTCCCTTGCAAACTCTTACTCTATTATCTTAACTGGAAACTATCTTCAGTTAATTTGATTCTCTTTTGAATATAAGAATATGCTTTTTGAATATGCTTTTTTGGTGCATTGTTCCCCCCTCCATATTCTTATTGGTTTTCAGTAACTCTTACCTATCAGAATAACTATCTTTTGTTACAAATAAGTAAACCCAAAGAAAACAAATCAATACATTAACCAGATCCAAAAATAAATGCCCTCTAGTCCACCATATCTCTTCTAAGCGGAGGGAGGCATACTTCAGTATCAGATCATTAATCAGAGTTCTGAAGCTTTCCAGTGTTTTTCTTTACATTGTTGTGTTCAATGTATAAGTTATTATCTGATCTTGTTTACTTTGTTCTGCAACAATTTATATAAATCTTCCAAAATTCCTCTGAATTTTTCGTATTCATAATTTCTTTTTTTGTATAAACATCATTTATTGTATAGAGTGCTCTGAGGAAATATGACAGTTCTCATGTCAAAAGAAGAAAATATATAACCAAGCTTTTTTCTACAAATTCATCTAATTTGTCCTGCAACACTGGAAAGGGAATGTGTGGCACAAAACAAAAACAATAACAAATAAAATAACTTTTAAGTTATAAATCAGAAATAAGCACTTTTAAAATGGTTTCATTTTATGGTAGAAATATAAAAATTGTGGTTTGTGGATGAAAGTTTAAAACAAAACCCCCCAACAGTGGAAGTAGTTTTTAACACTTAGTAACATAGTTTTTGCCTTTTAAGCCAACTTGTGAATTACAATTGAGGATAAAAATGTTTAAAATCTAAATCTAAATAAACGGACAGTGCTATTCCAAAACAGCCCCACAAAAGCAATTCACAGTAATGCTGCATAGATGTTCTTTTTAAGAAATAATGCAGTTTCTTCAACAGTGCCAGAAAATGGTGCTAGAAAAGTATCTTATTGTTTCAGTTTGCAACTAAAAGTCTGTCTCACTTTCGTGCCACACGCAATAACACCTTGTAACGTACTAAGACAACTTGTAAAAAAAATACAAATGTGAGAAAACAGTTATATTGTTTTCCTGAATTCTTTTAGAATAGGGGAAATATTTTCAAATACTTTGTATATCTCTGCTCTTACTTTAGCACCAGTTAACACAACTTTTCCCAAAACAAAAATAAGCAGGACAATTCTGGCCTTGATCATGCTGTAGATTGGTCTAGGAAATAGTTTTAGCTCATAACTGCTAAATTGTTCATGTGTCAGTACTAGCCCTTCTAATCTTATGACAAACTTCACATTACAGCTCCCCACCATATTTTGAATCTTAAAATCCAAGAACTTGGCTCGAAAGCCCAATTTTTGTACGACTGGTATATTTCTTGGATGCTAATCTGAACTGTTCTTCACTGTTCACTCTTTTCCACAACGTCTTCCCAGAACTGAAAATAAGAGCAGTGGTCCTTGGCTCTCTTATTCTCGTGATGACTGCAGCAAAATTCTTGGGATTGTATTTAGCATTTTGGGCATGAAGTGCAACAATTTTTTATGTTGAGTTTACAACCAAGGTTCACTGTGGATTCAATGTTTTGTGGCTGTGGTACATACAATTCCAGAGCTTTCAGATGCAGGTGTGGCTGGTGTAATGGGGGTTATAGGGGTTATTGGGGAAGGTTCCAAGGGTGCAGTGCCCAGCAGAGGTGCTGTGGTAAAAGTCTGTGAATGTAAGAGCTGTGGGGTTTGGCCATGAGATGTGGACTGCTGGGTAGCTTGCCGCAGCAGTTGCTGCCACAGCTCTTTTAAAACAGAAAGACTGCTTGTGCTTTGGACAAGCTGGAGAGTCAGTCCTGTATCATGTGCATCATTGGGCTAAAGATAGAAATTTCAAGAGTCATGGCACTCTGAGGAGAGACGAAGCCCTGGGCATAAGGTGGCAAGCCATTGTTTTGATCCATGATGTTCACTTCCTTCTTAGACAAACCAAAGAGTTCCATTCCCTTTGGTTACTTTGTCCTTCAAAGCATCACAAGTATTTATGTCATAGCTCCTTTCAAAATGCTTTTTTTTTTCCATGAGGCTATTTATTTTTTAAACATTTTTAATTTATTTATTTTTAGTTTTCAACATTCACTTCCACGAGATTTCGAGTTCCAAATTTTCTTCCCATCTTACCTCTTCCTCCCTCAAGGCAGCGTGCATTCTGAATAACCCTTCCCTTAATCTGCCATCCCTTTTATCACCCCCCCTTCTTATTCCCTTCCCCTTCTATTTTCCTGTAGGGTAGGATAGATTTCTATACCCCATTGCCTGTATATTTTATTTCCCAGTTGCATGTGAAAACAATTTTTAACATTTGTTTTTAAAACTTTGAGTCCCACATTTTATCCCTTCCTCCCTCCCCACCCACCCTCATTGAGAAGGCAAGCAACTCAATATAGGTTATACATGTGTGGTCATGCAAAATACTTCCATAGGAGTCATATTGTGAAAAACTAACTATATTTCCCTTCATCCTATCCTGCCTCCTATTTGTTCTATTCTCTTTTAACCCTGTCCCTCATCAGAAGGGTTTGTTTCTGATTACCCCCTCCACCAATATGCCCTCCTTTATTCCCTTCCCCACTACTTTCCTGTCAGGTAAGATACAAAACTATGTGAGAATTTATTTGGCTGGTCTATGCAGCTATGTACTTAATGTTTTTTTTAAGTTTAAAAAATTGCTCAACGAGGATATATTGAGAGGGATAAATTAACAAAAATGCTTGTTAATTGAAAAAATACACTTTAAAAATAAATGTAAACAGCAGAAATAGTAGGCACATCCTTTATCTATCATAACAATAAAAATAGTATTACTTCATGGAACACAAATAAACAACATATACAAATGGAGACAATAATGAAATTATAAATAATGGGCCAAAGAATAATAATAGAAAAAATAGTAATTATGTGAAAGATAGTCATAATGATGAAACAACATGCTAAAAGTTTTGGTATGCAGCTAAAGCAGTTAATCATATCTATACAAACATACATTAACAAAACAGAAAGGGAGATTAATGAGTTTAATACACATTGAAAAAAAATTAGAAAGCAAAAAAAATAAACCCTAACTAGGTATAATAGAAGAAATTATGAAAATTGTTGGAAATATAGATAAAATGGAAACAAAAAAGATAAATGATAAGTAAAACTAAAATCTACTTCTTTGAAAAGACTAACAAAATTGATATACATTCAGCCAACTCAATTGAAAAAGGGTAGAAAATAAAATCAACAAAATACTAAGTGAGTGAGATAAAATCACAACAAAAGCAGAATACAAACAAATAGTGGAACCTACTATGAATAAGTCATATGCTAATAAAACTAATAAAATACAAAAGAAATAGAGGAATACCTTAAAAAATATAAAATATCCAAAGTAACAGAAACCAAATAAAGTTTTACATAATACAATCTAAGAAAAAGAAATAGAACTAGCTATAAAGAAAATACCAAAAACAAAAATTAAATAAAAAAACCTTTCAAAACATAAAAGAACTCCTGGATCTGATTGATTTATAGGAAAATTTATCAATCTTTGAAATGGTTACTACAACTATTACACAAATTATTACCAAAAACTGAACAAGAAAGCAAGAAACAAATATACTTTTCATATCTTTGTTTTTTTAGCTAAGCAATGGAGGGGGGTTAAGTGACTTGCCCAGGGTCACACAGCTAGTAAGTGTAATGTGTCTGAGGCCAGATTTGAATGCAGGTCCTAACTTCAGGGCCAGTGCTCTATCCACTGTGCTACCTAGCTGCCCTAACAAATATACTTTTAATACCTAAACCAGAGAAGGATCAAGCAAAATAAAAGAGCTATGGAGCAATATCATCAATAAATGTTGATTCAAAAACTTTAAGTAAAATCCTGTCACATAGACTGCAGCAATTAACCCAAGAAATCATTCAATTTAAACAAGTTGGATTTATACCAAAGATACTATAATGACTTGGCATTGGAAAAACAATTAGCATAATTAATTATATTACAAGCAATAATATTCCCAAATCACATGATTATTTCAAAAGATGCAGAAAGAGCCTTTAACAAAGCATAAAGCCCATTTAAACTAATCTCTACTGTGGCAAGATAATATTTGTAACTCTTAATAACTTTATTATTCTAAGGGCAATTAGAAGGAGTATACATAGAAAGAGGGTGCTGATATAAGGTGACTTTGGTAGGATGATACCCCAAAAACCCCCACAACAAAATAAAGGGGTAAGAAAGAAGATTTGCAGCAGGCAAAACTTAAACCTTCCTCTTATCAGAATTGGTTCAAAGAAGGAATGACATACACACTCAGTTGAATACAGAAATCTCTCTTACTCCAAAAGGAAGTAAAAAGGGACTGGTATAATAGAAGGGAATGTGGATTGGGTCTATATGGTGATCAGAAGTAAAACATTTGTGAGAATAGACAGGGTAGGGGTAAGAGAGAGAAGTATAAACAAGGGAAAAATAGCATTGAAGGAAATACACAGTTATCATAACTATAAATGTAAACTGGATGAACTCACCCAAAAAATGGAAATAGATAGCAGAATGGATTACAAACCAGAATACTACAACATGTTGTTCACAGTGAACACATTTGAAGCACAGAGATACACACACAGTGAAAATAAAAGGCTAGAGCAGAATATATTATGCTTCAACTGAAACAAAGAAACAAAAAAAGCAGGGGTAGCAATCATGATATAGACAAAGCAAAGGCAAAAACAAATCTGACTAAAAGAGATAAGGAAGGAAACTATATTTTGCTGAAAGAAGACAATGAGGTAATAAACATATATGCATCAAATGGTATAGCATCTAAATTTTTGAAGGAGAAACTGAATGAGTTATAGGAGGAAATAGACATTAAAACTATACTAGTGGGGGACCTCACCTTTCCCCTCTCTGAACTAGATAAATCTAACCAAAAAGAAACAAGAAAGAAGTTAAGGAGGTGAATAAAATTCTGGAAAAGTTAGATATGATAGATCTCTGGAGAAAACTAAATGAGAATAGAAAAGAATATACCTTTTTTCTCAGTAGTACATGGCACCTACACAAAAATTGGCCACGTATTAGTACATACAAACCTCACAACCAAATGCAGAAAAGCAGAAATATTAAATGTTTCCTTTTCAGATCATAATTCAGTAAAAATTACACCAATAGTGGGTAATGGAAAGATAGAATAACAATAAATTGGAAACTAAATAATCCAATCCTAAAAGAAAATGGGTCAAAGAACAAATCATAGAAACAATCGATAATTTCATTAAAGACAATAATGAGGCAACACACACAAATTTATAGGAATGCAGCTAAAGCAGTACTTAGAGGAAAATATATCTCTAATTGCTTACATCAATAAAATAGAGAAAAAGTAGGTCAATGAATTGGGAACTAGAAAAAGAACAAATTAAAAATTCCAAATTAAACATCAAATTGGAAATCATGAAAATCAAAGCAGAGATTAATAAAATTGTAAGTAAGAAAACCATTGAACTAATAAAATTCATAAAATCAATAAAATAGATAAACCATTGGTTAATTTGATTTTAAAAAAGAAATAAGAAAACCAAATTACCAGTATCAAAAATGAAAGGTGTGAATTTACCATCCATGAAGGAGAAAAAAATTATTAGGAGATATGTTGCCTAATTATATGCCAATAAATTTGACAATCTAAATAAAATGGATGAATACCTACAAAAACATAAATTACCCAGATTAACAGAAGAAGAAATAGAATACTTAAATAACTCAAGCCATCAGTGAAATTTCTAAGAAAAAATCCCCAGTGCCAGATAGATTTACAAGTGAATTCTACCAAACATTTGAAGAACATTTAATCCCAATACTACGTAAACCATTTGGGAAAATAGGCAAAGAAGGAGTCCTACCAAATTCCTTTTATAACACAAATATGGCATTGTTGAAAGGAAAATTCTTCATTTTGACTTTCACTGTGATTAACGAGGCTAAACTCAGGACAGAGAGAATTAAAAGAATTTATCATAAGTACATCAAGTTATTAACACATTGAAGGACTGATCACTGAAGATCCACAATGACTTTAAGAGGGGGGTCAGCTTTTAATAAATAACTTTAAGACAATCCAGATGGGTCCCCCTCAGCACAAAAGGTTAGACTCTTGAATCTTAGTTCTTCCTTGTTAGCAAGTTAGCAAGAAAATGGCAATTTGCAGGTGGGTTATGTGACATAGAGCAAGTAATTAAAAAACTGAAGACTTGGTATCTCCTTTCCCATCAGCGACTCCTCTGACACTGTTTGATAAGGATGGCTGGGGAACTCTGGTTAACTGAGTTAACATAACTTTCAACAGTGCTGATACCTAAACCAGGAAGAACCAAAACCAAGAAAAAAAATTACAGACCAATTTCCTTAATGAGTATTGATGTAAAGTTTTTAAATAAAATACTAGCAAGGAGATTATAGCAACATATCATAAGGATCACACACTATGACCTGGGAGGATTTATACCAAGAATTCAGGACTGGTTCAATATTAGAAAAACTGTCAGAATAATTGACCATATCAATAACAAAAATGAACTGAATTCATATGATTATCTCAATAGATGCAGAAAATGCTTTTGACAAAATACAACACCCATACCTATTAAAAACACTAGAAAGCATAGGAATCAATGGAGCCTTTCTTAAAATGATAGGTAATATTTATCTAAAACCATCAGCAAACATTATCTGTAATGGGGATAAGTTGGAAGCCTCCCTGATAAGATTAGGGGTGAAGCAAGGACACCCATTATCACCTTTATTATTCAATATCATGTTAAAATGTTAGCTATAGCGATAAGAAGAAAAAAGAAATTGAAAGAATTAGAATAGGCAATGAGGAACAAAATTATCACTCTTTGCAGATGATATCATGACATACTTAAAGAATCCTAAAGAATCAACTAAGATACTAGTTGAAATAATTAACAACTTTTGCAAAGTTGTAGGATGTAAATAAATGCAAATAAGTCATCAACATTTCCATATATTACACATAAAAACTAGAAAGAAGAGATATTCTCCTTAAAATGACTAAAGAGAATATAAAATACTTCAGAGTCTATAAGCCAAGATAAACCCAGGGACAATAGGAACATAATTATGAAACACTTTGTGCACAAAGATGGATCTAAACATTTGGAGAAATAGTAAGGGTTAGATCAAGCACATATAACAGAAATGACAATTCTATCTAAATTAATTTACTTAGTCCCATACTAATCACACTACCAAAGAATTATTTCATAGAGCTAGAAAAAATAATGTCATTCATCTGGAAGGTAAAAAGTTCAAGAATGTCAAGGGAATCAATGAAAAAAGATGTGACATTGGTGTAGCAGCAGAAAGCAGTGATCATAAAAAAAAAATAAAAACAAATAAGAAATAAACTGGTAGAAAAGCAGACTAGATCTAGTGTTTTATAATCCAAAGGTCCAAATTTTGGGGGCAATAACTCATCATTTCACAAAAATTGCTGGGAAAACTGGAGAGAAGTTTGGAAGAAATTAGTCATTGACCAACATTTCACACCTTATCAAAATAAGGCCAAAATAAGTAAGTGATATAGACATAAAAGGTGATGTAAGGAAATTAAGGGAGCATGGAAAAATATATTTGTCAGGTATATGGATAAGAAAAGAGTTTATAACCAAAAAAAGAAAGGGAGGATCATGGGAAATAAAATAGATAATTTTGATTACATGAAATTAAAAAAAAAGTTTTTGCAGAAACAAAACCAATGTGATCAAAATTAGAAGGAAAACAGGAAACAGAATTTCTAAAAAAAAGTCTCTTTGGTAAAGATCTCATTTCTCAAATATATAGGAAACTGAGTCAAATTTATAAAAATAAAAGTCATTCCCTGATTGGTACATTAGCAGAGGAAATGAACAAACAGATTTTAAAAGAAATCAAATCAACAATTATATGAAAATATTCTTTAAATCATCATCAGAGACATGAAAATTAAAAAAAAATTCTGAGGTACTACCTCACACCTATAAAATTGGCTAATATGACAAAAAAGGGAAATGACAAATATTAGAGAGAATGTGGAAAAAAGGACACTAATGCATTGTTGGTAGAGTTGTAAAATAGTTTAACCATTCTGGAAAACAATTTGGAACTATAACCATAGGGAAATAAAAATGTGTATACTATTTGACACAGCAATACCACTACTGAGTCTTTATCTCAAAGAGATCAAAGAAAAGAGAAAAGGGCCTATATGTACAAAACTATTTATAGCAGCTCTAAATGTGGAGGTAAAGAATTGGAAATTGTGGGGATGCTCACCAATTGGTGAATGATCAAGTTGTCATATATGATTGTGATGGAATATTGTTGTGCTCTAGAAAATGATGAGCAAGATGGTTTCAGGAAAATCTGGGAGGACTTATAAGGATTAATGCAAAGTGATTAGATTTTTATATGAAGACAGTGATATCTTTAACAATGATAAGTTGAGAAAGACTTAGCTATGTGATCAAGACAATGATCCAAGATAATTCCAAACATAGATTATATTGATATAATTCAATTTACACAACTTGGTCTTCTTGGAAAACTTAATTGTTCATCAGACTAGCTCATGTACTTGTCCATTCTTACAACTCTTTCATTGAAAAAGGCCACTGCTCAATTACTCTACTTTCAAAAATCTAATATCAAGAAGCACTGGGGGCAAGTGTTGCATCGCATATCTCACCACTCATGCAAGTAGCTAATGTGTATTTCACATTAGGATTACATATAGCAGTCATAAGCATATATAGAAAAGTAATATATAACACATATAGATAACTGTATACAGTAAGCCAGCATCACAATTTGTATGTAATACATAGCACATAATTTCACATAATAGAATATATTATATATTAAACATTAGCATATTAACATATGTAAGAAAGAAACATACACCCAGAATATATGACATTATCTATTGCTACATATTGAATACATTCATAATATGACTACAACAATGGGCATTATCTGCCTACATGAAATCTCTTCTTTAACCATTACACTTTGGTTTTCGTAAGTTCTCTTGATCCAAATAGTGATGATTCTTCTACCATAAACTTTTGTCAACTCTGAACCCTTGGTGACATCAGGTCTATTGGTCTGCATTCCTACTCCAGAGTTTGTGGATAGTCCAGGCTGTCTATCATTGCCTTCAGGCACTGCAAATGGTCTCTGTTCCCCAGAGGCCTCCACATCTACAGCATTAGTCAGGAAAGGAGCAATCTCTGGATTCAACTTTCCTTACTCTGTCTAGATAGGAGTTTCTTTCAGACCAAAACAGATTTGAGTGCCTACTTGGGCTATATCTCAACAAATATGTTCTCTACAAGAGTGTGAATGAACTCTTGTGAGGGAATAGCTATAGAAAGTAGAGTAGAAAAATAAGGAAAGAACCTTGGGAAGATCCAACTTACCAAGAATTACAAGAATTAAAACAGTAGGGAAGCATCAGGAATAAGAGGAGAAAGAAAAGAAACAATCAGAGGTATAAAGATTACCAAGTTAGAGTAGTGTTATGAAGACCCAATGAAGAAAAAGCTTCAAAAGGTGGGTAGTCACCAATTCTGAATTCTGCATAGAGGTGAAAAATGTTGAGGACTAAAAAAATGTCATTGGATTTTGTAAGAAGGAGGTCATTGGTAACTTGCAAGATAGAATCAATAGAGAGGTGAGGGGAGTTTCATAGTACCTGCCTATCCTCAAAATCAGTTCAGTATAAGACTTGTCTGGGGAACTGAAACTGGCAAGAAATTAAATATGGGATTTTTGAGAATGAGTTATGGTGGGTAGTAAGTGAGTAACAAATATTTTTTAGAAATATATTTTCATTCATCAGAATGACCATATGCCTTTCAATTTTTCACCTTCAATTACTTCTTATATTGTCACCTTCCCTGTTTACAAACATATAGAGACCTCTTCTATCCTTAAAAAAACTTAATTCTACCATCCCTTCAAGTTATGATTGTATTCCTCCATTTCATGGTCACTTTTTAAAAAATGTGCATCATCATCCCCACCATTCTAAATCTACTTTATTCAAAGTTGCTAAAGATTACTTAATGGCAAAATGTCCCTTTTTCTCATCTGTCCTCCTATCTAATCTCAGCAGTTTTTGATACTGTCCTTGGATACTCTTTCTTATTTTTTTGTGATGCTGATCTTCACTGGTTTTCCTCCCATCTGCTTGACTGCTTTTTCTCAGTCTTTTTGTTTCTCCACTAGATCATTATAGGTTTCCTGCCCACTAGGTATGGGTGTTCCCCAAGTGTCTATCCTGGATTCTCTTCTCTTTTCTCTCTATACCATCTCCCAGTGATTTCATCAACTCCCATAGGTTCAATCATCTTCACGCAGATGATATCAAAATCTACATATCCAGCCCTAATATCTTTCTAGGGCTCCAGTCTAGGGTCACCAGTTGCTTGTTAGACATGTCCACCTAGACATTTTATCAATAGCTCAAACTCAACATATCCAAAATGGAACTCATTATCTTCTCCACTGAAGCAACCATTCCTGCAAGCAAACTTCCTTATTTCTGTTGAAGGTATCACCATCTTTCCTGTCACCCAAGTTAGTAAACTTGGAGTTATTCTTGGATCTTCCTGTATCGAAACAATCATCATTTTGTCAATTCTATCTCCATGCCATAACTTGTCTCTGAACCCTCTCTTTTCCCACGAAGCCACAACTCCAGTTCAGGCCCTTATCACCTCTAATTTCTCATCTGGATTATGATAAGATAATAGGTTTCTTGCTTCTGATCACTACCCACTCTAATCCAATCTGATTGTCCAATAATGGACAAAATCATCTTCCTAAAACTCAAGTTTGCCCATGGTATTGCCCAGCTCAAGAATCTTCAGTGACACCAATACACTGTTTGATGAAGTTATGAATTATTGCAACAATTCTGAAAAAGTAATTTGGAATCTGTCAAAAATGAAAATAAATTGACCAGAGCTCTTACTGATTTTGCACTCTCTCTCTGTCTCTCTCTCTCTGTCTTTCTCTCTCTCTCACTCACTCACACACACACACATACATACATGCATACATACATATATTCTCAAGGAGGTCAAAGATAGAAAGCAGGGCCCCATATATATTTAACACTTTTTTTGTGGGAACAAACAGCTGGAATCAAAGAAGGTATACATCAGTAGGGAATGGCTAAACAAATTGTGCTGCAGGAATGAAATGGAATAATATTGTGACATAAAAATTGACAAATATGAAGAAATCTGAGAAACATTTAAGACTTCTATTAATTAATGTAGAGCAAGAAAAAACAGGACAATAATATGTACTCAATGATTAAAATATTGTTTGTCAATTTGGTTGGTTGTTGTCCTTCATTCTTGAGGAGGACCAAAATGACATCACTATGCTAGAGTCAAGTTACAATGCGTCCAACTGTGGCTGATGAGACCAATATGAGCTTGGAATGCTCTACCACAGGTCAGGCACATATAGTCCATATGAACACCAGGGGTGGAGTCTCTAAATTTGCACATCTCATGTTTCTTTTGAGTTACTTCACTTCTGCTTTGCTCATAGAGCATAGCACCTTCCCTGATGTGGGCATGCCATGCTGACAGGTCCTGTGCTTGTGTCTCCCATGTCACACAATCGTTTCAAAATTCTTTTTTTTTTTTGGCTAGGCAATAGGGTTAAGTGACTTGCCAAGGGTCACACAGGTAGTAAATGTCAAGTGTCTGAAGCCATATTTGAACTCAGGTCCTTCTGACTCCAAGGCCAGAACTCTATCCACTGTGCCACCTAGCACCCCTCCCAAAATTCTTGAGAGAAACTTTGAGAGGGTCTTTGTATTACTTCTTCTGACTACCATGTGAACACTTGCCCTTGCGAGTTCTTCATATAATAGTCTTTTTTGGCAAGCTACATTTTGCATTCGAACAATGTGGCCAGCCCATTGTAGTTGTGCTCTCTGAAGTAGAGTTTGAATGCTTGGAAGTTTAGTTTGAGAAAGGACCTCAGTGTCTGCTATCTTATCCTGCCAGGGGATCTTCAGAATATTCCCAAGACAATTCACATGGAAGCAATTCAGTTTTCTGCATGGCACTGGTATACTGTCATGGTTTCACAGGCATACAACAACGAGGCCAGCAAAATGACTCTGTAGACTTTCAGTTTCGTCAATGCTTGAAGCCATTGACCATTTATCTCAGATTGAAGTCAATCCCTCCCTAGCTGATGTTCTAACTGAAGAAGAGGTTTTGAATGCCATCAGGCTCTTTTTATGTGGCGAAGCACCTGGTGCTGATTCTATTCCAGCTGAGATCTACAAGGTAGGGGGTCCATTGCTCATACTAAAACTGACTGAAATTTTCCAGGTTATATAGCAAGAGGAGGTTATCCCCCAGGAGTTCAAGGATGCCTCCATTTTCCATCTCTAAAAAGGTAAAGGAAATAGATAGTCTTGTGAAAATCACAGGGGGGTCTCTCAGTCATTGCTGGCAAGATTCTTGCCAGGGTCCTCCTTAATAGGCTGATCCTTCACTTGGAAGATGGTCATCTAACTGATTAAAATATAACCAGAAAGAAAAACAAAATGAAACTGAACAGCTTGGCTATGGAGAAAGGTTGAGAAAGGACACTCTCTTGATAAATGATTGTTTCCTTCCTTCTTTAGAATCTCTTTTTTCTTTAAGGATCAATCCCAAGAATGTCTTCTTAAATAAGACCTTTCCAGATAATTCAATTTGTTAGCCTTCCTTGTTACTGCTTGCCCACTGTCCACCTTACTTATTTACTTATCTGATCTCTGCCTACTATATCCCCCAGTAAATGTATATTCCTTTCCAGTGGATATTTTATTATTATTTTTTTTTAATACTAAATGCCTAACAGTTTGCCTTCATGCAGTAAGAGCTAAAAAAGTGTTTGTTGAAAATGAAATTAAATGAAATATACCCTGAGGGCTTCTACTCTTAACACTACAAAGCTCTGGTTACTAAGTAGGAGAATGGGAAGGAGTGGGGGAGGAAGAAATAAATATCTCCTCTTCATATTTCTTACCTTGCTTTTTTTTTTTGTCTAGTGGTGAGAGCACAAAATCGACAGTCTTATAGGTTCAGATTACAGCTCTGCTATTGGCTTATCAGTATGTTGCTACTCACTACGGTCTGACCTTGCATAAATCATACAAGCCCTCTGGGCCTCAGTTTCTACATCTGCTCTTCTAGCTCTGTGACACCTCAGTAGACATATAAGCAACCATAAGTTTCTTCTTGTGGAAATTTGTGCAATCGAGAATTTATTCCTTATTTTAATTGTTTTTCCCTAGTATTGATTGCCAATTTTCATTCCTGGGTGTGGAGCACATTTTTTCTCTGAAGAAATGATTTATGGAAAATGTGAATTTTGTTCATTTTAATGTAAATAGTTTAATTGATAAATCTAAACAATTTGTACTTTGAAATACTTATTTTAAGGAACAAATCAGTACAGTGAAGAAAATAAAGAAAATAGGCCATCTTTGTGGAGATGATTATTTGTTGGCATTTACACCTCTGAACATTTTGCCTCTGGAAAGAACATTGGATTTAGAATCAAAGAACCGAGAATCAAATACTTTGTCTGTCACAGTTATATCAACTTGGATGACTCATTTTATCTCTGTGGCCCTCAATTTCTGAATTTGAGGGTTTCACTAAATGCTCTTTAAGGCCTTTTTAAGCTCTTAAATCTTATAATTCTTAGATTTTAAATACTTTCAGTCTATTAAATTTATTATGAAGTATTTTAATGTTAAAATATCCTTTTGTTCTGAAACCCTCCCCACCCAAACTTAGGTGAAAATTAGTCAGAGTACTGAGTTTTAAAAGTATTAAAAGTTAAATATTAGGTATTATAGATTTATATAATAGTTAATTAAAATTTAAAAATATAGCCATTTAAAATTTAAGTTGTATTTATAATATATGGTTAGAGTTAACTTGTATTATTATTGCTTCATTTTACATGGATTCTCCTGAGTAGAAGAAACTTCTCATCCACGTTGGACATGAATGAAGAATCTATAAAATATGTAAATGAAGAGGGAGGTAACTTAAGTGAATCACCAGCATTGTGGGAGGCAACACTAATTGCTTCATTTGGATGCAGGATGTTGATACAAATCACACTTTGCTATTCTCACTTTGACAGGCTGATGCCTAGGAGTTGTTGAAGAAATTACTCTCTTAATCCTTTGCAACTTTCTCCTGCTGTGATAAAAAGCTAGAGGTTAGCAGTCGTGTTTTCCTACGATAATGACCTCTATTACTTCTCATCAGTCTGATGATCTGATTTTCTTTGTGAATGGAAAAAAGGTGAGTTTTGCATGTGGTTCTGAAGAATTTCCGTAGATTTTGTATAAACAAAGATTTAAGATACAGTTATATTTCCTTCAATAAGATACTCTCTCCTCCCTTTTCTTCTTTCCTCATCTTATTTCCTTTCCAGTATAAGAAGATATTTCATATCTAATCTTTTTGCACTCAGAACTAAGTCACTGTTAGATATGCTCTAGATATGCTCAAGACAGTTAGATGTGTTTTAGAAAAGTTCCAAACTAATCAGATTTTTCTTTTGGAATTAGTAAAGAGTGATTGTTACATTGTAATTTAGCAGATACTATGCAGTTTTAAAATCTTGTCCAACTATGTATGAGATTTCTGAAATTAATTTTTATTTGGTTGAGTTCACCAGGGCTATTATAATAAATATTTAATATAACTATGATAGTAACAGCAACGATAATGATAACAATCAAACTCTTCTGAGCAAATTTCACTTATCTCACAGTGAATTCTATCAAGTTAACAAATTAATCTAGAGACTAAACTATGGCTGTCACAGATTCTTTCAGCTATTTGACTGAGTTTCTTCAATAAGTCTCATCTTGTTTGCCAGCATAGAGAGAGTCTCTATATCAGCAGAGTATCCAAGGTTTTATCTATCACATGGCAATGATAGAAGGTTTTTTAGGATATGTATTATCTAAAAAGCCACATCTGCCTCTGTTTGCAATATATCGTATAGCAATTTGCTTATATCCTGAGTTGAAGGCAAATGGAACTTAAGGAAAGAAAAAGTATTTTAAGTTCTCTGAAGAATCAAATCACCAACTTTTTGTAAAGGACAAAATAGAGTTTCCTTATTTTCCTTTATTTTGCCTGAATGAAATTGTCCATGTGGCAGTTGGTGGCTAGTGGGTGGAATGCTAGAAGACCTTTGGAGTCCAGAAAACTTTGTAAATCCTACTGATGGGTTATAAAAATGATAAGAATCACCCTAGACAAGGAACTTCACTTTTCTCAGTCTCAATTTCCTAATCTGTAAAATGGGAATAATATAGCACCTATCTTGTAAGGTTGTAGTCAGAATCAAATGAATGAGATAATCTATGGAAAGTGCTTTGCAAACCCTTAAAATATTTGGATATGTGGTAGCTATTTATATTTTGCCATTCCAATAATAATAAAAAAGCCTTTCCTAAGACATCCAATATTTTAAACGTGTCATTTTTAATTTTCTTCCTTTTTTGCCACTTTTGTTTTCTAAATCTCTGAGGAGAAAGTGAGAGGAAAAAAAAAGGAGAAAAGACAAACTAAAGCAGTTCTTTTCTAAATACTTAGAAATTATTGGATTATGTGAGTATATGTATATGTGAGTATGTGTGTATATATGTAGGGATATGAGTTTGTGTGAGTGTAAGTATTAGAGAGAATGATCAAATTTAGAGGTTGCATATTTGTATACAGATAAAAATCTACAGATGTACAAGTTCTATTCTTTAAACTATTACTGCAGAAATTCACAGAATGATTCCTTCTTCTGAAATGTCCCCTTTATTACTATAGAGAGGCAACTATCTTTCTGAGGTGGTATAGAAATATTTGTTAAGAATATCTGGGATTTGCTGATCTTTTATTAATTTCTTACTCTTTTCTTCACTCTTTCCTTTTTTTTGAATTTTGCAAGTTTCAAGTGGATTAGGTATAACTTTTCCCCGTGAATTGGGATTGGTGCATGGTAGAGTTTTTGTGCTGAGGAGCTGTTACACTTTGGAGGGAGAGTGATAAAAGTGGACAGTGAAAGTGTGAAATCAACAGTTGGGACTTAGAAGGCTGCAGATATGGTCTGGGAAAAATCATCACAGAGTAGGAAAGACCATGTAGGACATCTTAGATCCCTCTCTGTCCTTCTGGTGAAGTGAAATGTGGGACTTAGTGAGTTCTCCTCCCCTTCTGGGTGGTGTTTTGAGGGAAGTTTGTTTAATGTCTCTGAAAATAGCTTTTTCAGCTATAAAATATGGAAGTGAAGGTAAATGTGGTGGCTACAATGCTGTGCCATGGGCCTGATTTTATAAAACATGCCATGTATACTGGCATGTGTATGTGAGGTCACACACACACGAGCATGTGCATATAAACATGCACAGGCAAGGTTCTATGAATCTAAAGCTGAGAATGAAAGGTCTTGAATTATATCTCTGAGGAAGAAAGTTCCCTTCCAAATTCTTTGGAGGAAAACTTGAAAATTAAGGACAAAATACTGGTATAATTCATTGTTAACAATCATCATGTCTGTCCCACCCCTGTTTCTTCCATTTCAACACTTACAGGTTAGTTTTCTTCCTGACTCCCCTCTCTATGCTTGGGTCATACCAACCACAGAAGAAAAGGACCCAAATTGGAAAATCTCTTAGAAAACTGATTACTTTTTTTTTAAACCAGTGACTTGTGGTTTCACTGATGTAAGATACTCCTGGTTTGCAGGCTCCATATACCAATGAAGATTGGAATCTGCTCTGTACCTTATAGTCATTGAGAGAGGGGAAACTGAGAGGTTAAGTGATGCCCAAGGTGACACAGTCTATATCTGTTAAAGATAGGACTTGAGTCCAGATCCTTTTGGCTATGGGATTATGTCTCTAGCCATTAGACTACATGAACTCAACATATTCAATCTGTTCTCATCTTGTCGTTTCTACCTTAACAACAACCTTTCTAGACATTTAACAACATCCTTTTCTCTTCACTCACACAGCCGCCACTGTAGTTTAGGTGCTAATCACCTCATCTCAGCATTATTGCAATAACCTTCTCACTAACAAGTCTTCCTGCCTTGTGTCACTCAGCTGCCAAAGTGTTTTTCTTAAAGCACAGGTGTGGCCATGTCACCCTCCCTACTCAATAAATTGCAGTAGTTGCTTAATACTTCCAAAATCAAATATGAAATCTTTTGTTCGGCATTGAAAGTCTTTCACAGCCCTTCCTACCTTTCTAATCCTCTTGTACTTTATTCTTTTCCACACTGTGTTTCTTTTCACTGTCTATCTTCCATGCTTGAAATGTTCTCCCTTCTCACAGCCACTCCCCTCTCTTCTCTGGCCTCCTTCAAGACTCAGCTCCAATCCCACATTCTCTAAGAGGCCTTTGCCAGTCCCTACCACTTGCTAGTAATATATCTTGTATGTATACAGTTATTTGCTTGTTGTATCCTCAATTAGAATGTATGCTCTTTGAAGGCAGAAACTGTGTTTTTTTTCCCCTTTCTTTGTATCCTAAATGCTTAGCACTATACCTGTATATAGCAAGTACTTCATAATTGCTTGTTAACTGACTGACTAGTAAGAAAACACAATGTTATTCACTTT
>NW_020945004.1:181576-187002 GCF_900497805.2 Vombatus ursinus | reverse complement strand
TACCAACATATCAGATATGTGGTTGAGATATTTATAGACTTTTGTAAGACCAGAAATGAAAAGTCCCTATATCTTAACATCAAAAATTATGTCTCTGTGATTACAGTAATCATACATTCCATATTTACTGGCATGCTTCTGACTTCAAGAAGAGAAAGTATAATACTAAATGAGACTTTGAAAAAGAAATCCTTTGTCAGATCATATGTTTCAATTTTTGGTTTTGAAAACATGGTCATTTGGGCAGCTAGGTGGCCCGGTGGATAGAGCATCAGCCCTGGATTCAGGAGGACCTGAGTTCAAATTTGACCTCAGACCCATAACACTTACTGCTGTGTGACCCTGGGAAATCACTTAACCCCATTGCCTAGCCAAAATAAAAACAAAACAAACAAACAAAAAAATAAACCATGGTCATTGTCTTTAGATAAATGCTTTTTTAAATGTCAGCTTCTTGTGAGTAGAAATTGCTTAATTCTCTGTTCCTGTATTCCAAGTGCTGTACCCAGTACCTGGTAGTAGGTTTTGATGAGTTTTTCTTAATTAACTGATTTTTATGTTGACTTTGATAGTAACTATGAGTGCACAAGTGCTATTTTGAAACTGATTGTATCTAAACAATAATTTAATAGTGTGTAAGGCTGTGATAACAACAACAAAGATTTAGTACCTTCTTTGTGCCCAGCTCTGTGTTTAAGAGCTGGGAAGATATACACAGTTTAGATGTAATCCTTGCCCTCAGGGAGCTTGAAGTTTAGTTCTATCAAGAATTTTGACTTTGAAACTTTTCTTTATTGAGGCAAAATTAAAATGTTTTTAAATACACGTGAAAATTTTACAGTATAACATTATCAGTAAATTGAGGACCCCACCTGCCCACCAATCTCAGAAGAAAAGACATTTCTTTATTTCCTTTTTTTTTTTGCTTAGTCATTTGGGGTTAAGTGACTTGCCCAGGGTCACACAGCTAGTAAGTGTCAAGTGTTTGGTCTGAGGCCAGATTTGAACTCAGGTCCTCCTGACTTCAGGGCTGGTGCTCTATCCACTGTGCCACCTAGCTGCCCCTATTCCTTTATTTCTAAGGAAGAAAAATGTGATTTCAGTTTATTTCTACTTTCATTATGGCTTTGTTCCTCATTTATGCCCTCTCTACCATCTTAAAACTCTTCCTTTCCACAGTCACCTTTGCCTTTGACATTAAACATGCACATGCCTCCATTGCAACTGGGAAAAAGAAAACACTTGGTTATAGTGTCTCCTTTTAGCAAAGTCCTTTTTCTTTTCTTTTCTTTTTCTTTATTACCAAGCTTCTTGAAGAATAAACTACCTCCATTTCTTTCCGCCCATTCAGATACCAATATTTCACTGAAGGGATAGTGTAGCTATTTTCTATTCACTATTGACCCCATTTTTTACTCACTATAGACCCCATTTTTGTCAATGCTATACCACCTTCTTCCCTGCCATCTAGGTGCAAAATCTTCTTTACGTATTTGGCAATTCTTTTTTTTCTAGTCACCAAATTCTGTTAATTATTCTTTCTCAATTTTCTTGAATTCTTAGTTCTTCATCCTCACTACTACCCACTCTAGTTCCCATCACCTCACATCTAGATGAATGAAATAGTCTCCACTAGTCTTACTGCTCCAATCTCTTGCCCCTCTGATCCATACTGCATTGATGATAGACTAATCTTCGTATAACATTGCTTTTATAATATTACACTCACATCTCAAAACTTTATTGCTTTCTCATTACCTAGAGGAAAAATTCCAATTATTAGCTTGTTATTTAAGATCTTTATAATAAAATTCGAAACTAACTGTAGATTCATCTCTGTTTCTGCTACAAAAAGCACTTTGTAAACCTTAATGTGTTATTGTTATTATGGTTATTATTATTATTACTACTATTATTGTTATTGCAGATATTGCCTATTGGTAGTTTATTGTGAGGGTAAAAAGGTTGTCTTTTTATTTTGGATCACTTGCATGGAAGAAATGGCATATAATCTTATTAATGACATTATGATGAGTAAAGAAGGTGGAAGTCATATAGTCAGACTGAGAAATAACAGAAGAATACTCCCTGAGACTTACAAAATATTAAAATATATAAAAAAAGACTAATGGTTAATTGGTTAACTAAGACAGGAGAAGAATTTTAAAGGATAAGTATAGAATTGCAATGTCTGCCAGTCAAAGTAATTCCAGATTAATGATATCGTGATACGTTGAAGTAAGTGATCTTAATGTTTATTGTCCTGAAATCTATCTAAAACAAGAATGTCCCTAATGAAAATAACTTTAGTAATATAGAAGTATAGGGTATAATTCCCCAGGAAGGAGAAGAAATCTTGAACTCTGAGATTCAGCTCTTTCTTCTCATTTAATACCTAGTGATTAGAATATCAAAAGCTCAAGCCTTCATCATAGATTTTCTCAGATCAAGATGGTATTTATAAGACTTACTCTAAGACTGTGTACTTGGGCTCTGTGCTACATCAAAACAAGAAACAGTGATTCCCAAAGAACTCCCTAACAGCACATTCTGAAGTCCCTTGACATTACATTCTAGTTCTCACAAAACGATCAAAATTGTGGAGGATATTAAAAGGGACTTTAAAAATATTCAAGTCAAATACTACATATAAGTCAAGTACTACATAGAGTGATCTTCAAAACCAATTCATACACTCCATACTCATTTTCCCATCTCCCCAACCCATTCCTCATCTCTCCTGCCAGCAATTCCACACTTTTATTGTCAGGAACCATAGTACCTATGAGTTAGAAGTAGGTTAGAAGTCATCTAGTCTCAGGTCTTTCCCTGTCCTGAAATTTTTTTATAAATATATTTCACAGACTGTTATCAGGCCTCTAGATGCACAGAGAGTGAGTCTAACCCTTTTTCCTTTTGACAATTTTTCAAATAATTTTTGATAGAAATGACAGTCCTTCCTCCCAACTCCTCCACCCACCTCCCACATTCCCTTCCCACTCTAGTGTTCTCTACTCCTGGATGAACATATCCAGTTCTTTCTACTATTCCACATATGATAAAGTTTTCAAACTATTCAATGCCCTGTATGCCCTATAATTTATCCATGTCTCTTAAGTTGTGCTGTCTATAAATGCACTGTCCAGATTTAGTGATCTAACCAACACTATGTACAGTAAAACTCTTACCTTTATTGCACTGGCACTATTAATGCCTCTATTGGTGAAGTCTAAGATAACGCTTTTTCTAAAGACTCATCCTGACACCTCTTCCTGCCCTGGAGAGAAATCTGGGTTCTCACAGATGATGACAGCAGAATGCAAGTTTTGTCAAGTTCTAAGATGTTTGATGGACAACTAGGTGGTACAGTGGATAGAGTGCCAGGCTTGGATTTAGGGAGTTTCATCTTCCTGAGTTCAAATCTGGCCTCAGACACTTACTAGCTGTGTGATACAAGGTAAGTCACTTAACCTTGTCTGACTCAGTTTTCATCTGTAAAATGAACTGGAGAAGGAAATGGCAATATACCTACAGGATACAAAAACAATTGCTCAGTTTAAACCAGTGGTGACAAATTCAAATAGAAACAGATTCTCGAGAGAAGCATACTTACTTAGAAAACCACAAATGAATAATGTATATTGCAATTTATTTTGTTAAACATTTCCCAATTATATCTTGATCTGGTTCATCCACATTTGGGAGTTTTGTGGTGCCTTAGGAGTTGGCATTCAGGGTAAGTTAGGGGGAGGACTGCAAGGTTTACATCTCTGATTTAAATAATTCATTAGGTGGAAAATCAAGCAAAACAAATTATTTGGTTTCAAATTTTTAAAAAATGGTTGAATGGAAAAATATTTCACTGTTCAACCAATTGTGATGGTGTTACAGACTCACAGCTTTATACAGGTTTCTTCTTGCCTCTAAACTCATTAATGTAAAAAAAAACACTGAAAGTTAAGGATTTCTCCAAAAAGAAAGAGTTTGGGGCCTGACTTGATCTTGCTTCTTCCACTAACAAGATTGTGACCTTGGGTAAATCTTTTCATTTCTAAAGCCCTAGTTTCCTCAGCTGTATAATGGGAAAATTGGACTGAATGATCTCTAAGGTGTCTTCTATCTCTTTAGGTCTGTGATCTGAGATATGGGAAAGTTGACCATTCCGTAATGATCAGTTCTTGGACTTGTTAAGTATCAGTGGGAAAATTTTATATGAAAAAAAGCTGCCTGCATCCCTATTTCCTTGACTACTTTCCTTCCTAGTCTGCCTGACAGGAACCAAATATGGCTGTGGAACAGGAGGCTGTGGGGCCTGCACAGTGATGATATCAAAATACAACCCAGTCACCAAGAAGATCCGGTATCCTTTGTAATGATCCACGTTGGGGGAATTTTGTGGTTGAAGGAGGGGAAGCAGAACAAATACCCTAGGGAAGTTTGTCTGAGATACGTTCTGCTTTGAACAACTCCCACTAGGCACCCTAAATTCTCTGCCTGACTGCCCAGACCTAGAACCCCTCTTGGACTTACTCTCTCTGGTAATTCCCTTGGCCATAAATTTTCCCTGCTTTCAGTTACCATGCAATGAGTTATGCTGTTGCACATCCCATAAAACATATATTAACCCAAAAATATCACTCAGGATTAAAGATTCAGGCTTCCCTGGATTTTTTAAAATTTAGATAACACTAAAACATCCTAGAGAAATTTGGCAATTTTTAAGAAGTGGTAAATGTACAGTCAATTTATTTTTCTGGTGATCATTCTCTCACAAATCAGTTCCATTCATGTAATTTTGTAAACTTCATTTATTGATTACTTGACTGATATTTTTGTATTGTTGAATTGCTTTTCCCCTTTAGTAGTATTTTTTTTCCAATGTGTAAAGATAATTTTCAATCTTCATTTTTGTAAAATTTTAGTTCCCAATTTTTCTCCCTCCCTCCTCTCCCCCCTCCCCAAGACAGCAAGCAATCTGATATAAATCTTACACATGTTCAATCATGTTTAACATATTTTCACATTAGTCATATTGTAAAAGAAGAATCAGAACCAAAGTGAAAAAAAGTGAAAAAAAATATGCTTTGATCTGCATTCAGACTCCATAGTTCTTTCTCTGGATGTGGTTAGCATTTTCTGTCACAACTCTTTTGGGATTGTCTTGGACCATTGTATAGCTGAGAAGAGCTAAGTCTGTCATAGTTAATCATCACACAATGTTACTGTTGTTTTGTACAATGTTCTCCTGGTTCTGCTCACTTCACTTAGCATCTGTTCATGTCTTTCTAGCTTTTTCTGAAATCTATCTGCTCATCATTTCTTATAGAACAATAGTATTCCATTACATTGAATTTTGTTTTAAAGTATTGATATATCAATACATTCTGCATTTGTGAGTCCTGTAGAATTACTGATAGTAAATTTGA
>NW_020945004.1:178608-181566 GCF_900497805.2 Vombatus ursinus | reverse complement strand
TCTCATAGATTGTTCTGTGTATCTCTCATTACATGATGATTATCACACTTAAGCTTAGACTAATGACAGGGCAATTCACAAGAGGCAGTGTGGTAGGTATATGGGACTGAGGGTTAGTCTTAGAATTAGGGAGTCCAGAATTCTGCTTCTAGTACATACTAGTCAGGTACCCCTAGGTAAGTTACAACCTCCAGATTCTCCAGGCAGCTCTTCAAGACCATGAGTTACAGAGTTGCTGCTCTGAATTGGTAATGGTAATTTTCACACCAGAAGTTTGTCACACCAGTGAAACTAGTATAATTGAATGTGCTTAGAGTTTGCCAACAGTTTGAAGTTCCACAGTCCCATGTAGCCCATATATAGGTCCAGGGGGCTCACTTTTCTCTACTCCAACTCCACTGTCAAGATAGGAATTCAGAGTCAGGCTATTGCTGTAGCTCCATTCCCTCACAACTCTAGGGGCTACCCATGAGGGGCTATGATTTTTTCCTGATTCTATTTCCTCAAGCCTCCATCTGGTATGTTCCCCTAATTCAATTGCCCAAGTTATTGATCATTTGTCCAATATAATTTGCCATTGTCAGTGTTTACCAGTGTTGAGGCCAAGGGGTGGTGGGAACCCCCAAAATTCAAGGGCAAGTGACTCAAGGCGTGCCTTGAATGAATTCAACACAAGCTTTCTTTCAGGCAAAGACAAAGTTTATTGGAACACCAGTTGGGGTAGGCGAGATTTTAAGAATCCACCATATTGGCCAGATTTTAAGAATCTGAGCCTTTGTGATGTTTGTATTGACAAGTGGGCCATTCTCTTAAGGAATCTGAGCACTTTAATGGAGGCAAGATAGACTTTTTATATAGAAGACTGGGGAAAGATAAGGGGTCTAAAAGCAATTAAGGGTGGAAAGTGGCAGGATGATCCAGAGGTAAGGCTGGGCTAGGTTAGAGAATTGGAGGTTTGGGCACAAGGCACAATGAAAGGATTAACTGGGAAGGGCCAATTGCCCCAGGCAAACACCAGGGACCTGGGCCAAGTGGGAAAGTCAGAGGATTTTCCTTTTTTGAGTCCAGATCCCAAAGGCATGGTCTTTTCCTTTTAGAGGTTCAGATCCCATCCCCATCACCAGTATCATTTAAACAGTTACTTTCTCCTTAATATTGTCAACAAACAACATCAATTATCTTTTAAAAAAGGATATTTATTGAAAAGATATAGCGAGAACCAAAGTAAAAAAATAATCATCCTGAACTGGAGCACGCTGTTCTCTTTACCACCTTCAATCTCAGGGAGAATGGCCTCAAACTTAATGTGGTAGCTACTGAGCATTCATCTTATCAAATTCGTTTCCATGTATGACATAAAAGATGGGGGAGCTGCTCCCTTGTCTTGCCTGCAGAATGCTGTATTTTTGCTCCTGGATAGTTTGACTACTGGGCAGGCTCACTAGGGTTCCTCCTCAGTACTGTGCTGGCTCCACAAAGGGCTCAGTGGTTGCTGCTGTCCCAACCTTGTTGGGCCAAATTTCCTAGTAACTCACTTTCTTTGAAATCTTTGAATTCTGATTTCCCCAAATATAGGATATACATTAGACTTTGTGCAGATTTCCCTTCCTTACCCACTGGTACAACTGAATTGACATTTATTAAACATTTGCTATTTTGTGTCAGGCACTGCGATAGAAAGTGAAGATAGACATGTGCACGTGTGCACATACACGTGCATGCACACGCACACACACACTCACACACACAAAGAGGACTAGTTCCTACTCTCAACTAACACTCTACTGAAGGAATATGAACACAAAGATAAGTAAATAGATGATAAATGGAAAAGTGAGAAAATACTTGGGGAAGGCTTCAGGTAGTAGATGGAACTTGAGCTGAGTCTTTAGGTAACTAAGTCTTCTAAGAGGTGGAACTAAGGAGGGAGTGCATTTTGGGTGTAAGGGATAGTGTCTTGAAAGGTGTTGAGATAAGTAATAAAAGAATCAGTATGTAGTAGAGCATAGAGTGAATGGAAGGGAGCTATATAAAATGAAACTGGAATGCTATTTTGGAATTAGATAGTAGAAGGCATTAAATACCAACCTGATATGTTTGTCTTTATCCTAGAGGCAACAGGGAGTTACTAAAGATTTTGAAAGCAGGGAATTGACATGTTGAGTCTTGTGTCTGAAAGGGATTACTTTCATAGCTACATGGAAGATAGTTTGGAAAGGAGAACAATTATAAAGCTATTAAACCAGGGGAAAATTGATGTGACCTAAATTAGGATAGTGACAATGAGAGTGGAGAGAAGGGGCAACATGTGAGAGTAGTTTTCAAAGCAGAATTGTCAAGACTTTGTAGATGATTGGAAATGAGGAGAAGAAAGGAGAAGAAAGTCAGGGATGATCCTAAGGTTGTGAACCTGGGGTGACTGGAAAGATTTTGGTGACCTGAAGAGAAATGGGTAAGTTTGGGAAAGGATTTTTGTTTTGTTTTGTTTTGGTAGGAGAAAGGAAATGAGTTCAGTTTTGGATATACTGATTTTATGACACAGCCCCTACAAAGACTTTTAACAGGCAGTTGGAGATTTGGAAGCGCTCTACATAGAGATGATAATTGTACTGATGACAACTGATGAGATCATCAAAAGAGAAGATTTAAAAAGACAGACATGGAACCTTGGGAAACAGCCACAGTTAGGATATGGGATATTGATGATGTTCCAGCCAAAAGAGGCCAACCAGTTTGGAGGTAAACCAATAAAGAGCAATGTCACAAAGAGATTATGTCCAGGAGTAGGAAGCACTAGACCAGGTCAAAAGGTGCAAAGGTCAAGTGAGATGAACATTTAGAAAAGACTGATGAAATTAGCCATTAAAGGATTATTGATACTCTTGGAAAGAGCAGTTTTGGTTAAGCAATTGAATAGAAGTCAATTTGTAAGGAGGTAGTAGGTAAGTAGGAGATGAA
>NW_020945004.1:164627-178598 GCF_900497805.2 Vombatus ursinus | reverse complement strand
TTTTTTTTTTTTTTTGCAGATGAGGTAGATCTGTATACTTCTGTTGTTAGCTGTGAAAGAGCCAGTAAATAAGGAGAGATTGAAGATAAGGGAGAGGTAGAAGGTGAATAATCAAAGGGGCAAACAAGAAGGGTTGAAATCATGGGGACAAGTAGAAGAGTTGGCCATTGTTAGAAGTAAGATCACCATTTCCTTAGAGACTAGAGCAAAGGAGAAGAGAATAGGAAATGATGTAGAATAATTTTGAGTTATTACACCCAGAGAGAGTTTTCAGTGACCTTGTGAATCCATCCTATCCCTGAAAGACATTTGTGCAATGGAGATTTTAAAATTGTCAAATTACAAAGAGATTAAGGGGACCTTTGCTATCATTTTTGCTTTGAAATCCATGATTCATAGTTACAATAAAGCTTCAATAAATTCACAAATATTTCATTAAAAATTAAAAGATGATACTATTTGTAACACACTACTTTAGACAAATGTAAAATAATACTTCTACATTTAATGATATACATTCATTTTGTAGATTTTTCCATTATTATTAATTATCAATATGTTCTGTCCCATTATCATTAATTCTTATTCCTGTTCAGTCTCAACAGGAAAATACTACTTTTCTATTCAAGTATCATTCTTACTAAGCACAGAGGCAAAGTCTTCCTTTTAGGAGAAGCTTGGCATATCTTAGTATCACAGATTTGGAACTACTAGTATATGGCACCACCCAATGGCAATTAAAAATATTTCTTTAAACATAAGTAGCAAACTAAATAAGTTTCAGCACAAGGTGGGTTGCTTCAAACAAAATCTTTTGTCTAGGAGCAACCATGAATAGAATGGAATCAAGTTGAAAATCAAACTTTGATTTAAAAATTTGATTTAAAAAGGTCAAGACTATTGTGGAAGAGAGGGGTTTTTGGCTTTCTGAAGTCCTTAACAGGGAAAATGGTATAATCAAGGAAAAGTAAACACAAGTTTAAATGTGTTTCCCTTCTTTTCTCTCAACAGACTAATATTAAATTTTAAGGCTAAATTATTATAAGGCAGGGCCTTATTTTCAACAATAATTTAAAGAAATGGAACTATTGCACAAAGGAGGGAATGCGTAATTGTCCATGACTTCTTCAGAAAAAGGAATCTTTCTATTGGTTCAAATAAAATCATCACTTTCAAAAAATTCTGTTGGAACGTGAAACAAAATGAAACAAAACCATTACATAGTAGCCTATCATTTAATTTTTTGTATGTGTATATTGACCCAAGTGACTCCAAGACTATAAATTGTAGAATAGTTATTAATCTGCACTGATAGAGGGAATCCCTTACTAGGATTTCCCTCTATGGAAGAAATCACAAATTTGGATTTAAAACAACAACAATAACAACAACCACCATAGCAACAATGAGACCAAGTGTCTTATCCTTCAAAATGGATAAAACCCCAAATTCCCCTGATTGAAAACTGGTTCTAAAACAGAAGATTGCAAATGTGAGAACCTAAATAATCAGTACTGAGGATGCTCTCCTTAGGACTGGATCCCTCCATGTCCCACAATAAGAACTAAATGTTGAAAAACCAACAGAGGCTAGGGAATCTCTACAACACTATGGAAAGGCTTAAGAAAGAAAGAAGAAGTTGTTTTCTTGTCATCACAGATGAGAATTCATACTTGAGGGAACATACTGCACCATCTGAACATTTGTATAAGTTTGAACACAGAGACAACAGACCACATCTATACCCTCATTTTCCTTTTCTATAAATATTGACTTTTGATGTACAAGTCTTTACATATTACTGCGCATTTTTGTTCTTTTCCTTTGTCTCTTCTTTTCTAATCATTCATCAAACTCTCCTCAAGGGCAAAGAAATAGTATCAATCGTCCTCTCTTTGTTTTTAAAATCCATGACCACTAAAATTTCTAATTTCTCTTCATCCTAGGCCTCTGTCATGGAATATGTTATTGCCTTGACTTCAAACCTCTGAGAAAGTTTAGAAAAAGAAAATTTCCTCTCCCCAGTCAAATGTGATTTGACATCTCTTTGATCCATATAGAGTATTTTCACCTCCTGGAACTACCATGAATTCATTATGAATTCATTCAATTTCTACAGACCTCCTTCATCCAAAAGAATACGTATAAGACACTGCAGGCTATCTTCCACCCTCACTATTTTTAGTGCCTGAGTTCCCCTGTTGGCTAAACATGAACATTGCTAAAAATCTTCTTCTTAGATGTCTCCCAAGGAATGCAAATCACAGTCCCCCTGTGATCCAGATACTCATATTTCCAAGGTAATAACTTTGTTCAAGGGTAAATCTTGCCCATCTTCCAAAAAGAGGTGTTGTCCTCTTCCTAAGGGAGGAAACTGGGCCTCACTCAAGATCTCAGGTTTCCTCTGGTTCAGTGGAAGAGATTGGGGGTCTGCCTCTCACAGGCACATAGGTGGTCTTGAACTGGAATCTGGGGAAAGCACAAAAGAAGCCCGGCTTTATGACCTGGTTTTCTTAGAGAAGTAGGAGGCAAAGGTCTTTGCTAAGAGAGAGAAGGAAGTTTGCAATAGTCTTCTAGGGTAGTATAACAGTCAGGGAAGAATAAAATTATTGACCAGTGCAGCAATGAGGGAATGGGAGAGATCAGATACCATGAATTTGTAAAAGCCCCAGTTTGCTAAATTTTTGTGTGACAATATTTAGCTGGGTTCAGAAGTCATGGAGTAGAAGAGAAGGCAGATGGTAGTGGTAAACCCAGGGTTGCATTTGGATAGGGCAAAGGATTGCAGGGAATGTGTATAGTTAAGTTAATCAACCTTACAGTTAAGAGTGTCAAGGCAAGAATGTGAAGCCCAAACAATAATGGATTGGAAAGAGGAGTATAAAAAGTAGAGGTCACAATGAGTATGAGGAATAGTTTTAAGATTGCTGTAGAGAGATTAAAGGATAGAAGGTTATGATAAAAGAGGGGTATTTCAACATTCAGAACTTTGCAGATGACAGTTATGGATGATGAAATTGGAAATAAGATCCTTCAGGGCAGGGATTTTTGGCTTTTTATATCTGCAGTGCCTAGTATAGTACCTGGTATAGAGTAGACACTAAATGAATGAATGAATGAATAAGCAAACAAATACTAATTAAATGAGTTCTAAATGTGATCATCCTTTTTCAATAGCTAAGGAGGAGTAGGCAGAAAGAGTATATAGGTCATGGGAGTTGAGGAGGTTAAAGAACTAGGATGCCAGATAGCGCATTAATGTAGATATCATAATCCCTCAGCATTAGTGAAGGCAGGTAGGAATTTAGAGTAAAAAAGAAGATGAGAAGACTGAACTTGAGAATGGAAGGAAAGCGAACTGGAGTGTGGTAGATGACTGCAACAAGGATCTAGACAGGGTGTTATGGATGGATGGGGTTATAAAAGTTCTGGAAAAGCTTAAACTGCCTTCCCTACAAGGATGGATAGATCTCTAAAAACCCTGGACAGTGTTTTTCTCCTGGCTCAAGAAGAGAGCAAACTAATATGAGAAGAGGACTAGAGAGAGGGTGGAGTCCCCCACTACAGCAGAAGTTTTAAGGATCTCTTAAAGATCCTTAAAGAGAGAGGAAAGGGAGATACATCAAAAGAGGAGAGGCATGATGGCAACAGAGGTTACAACATTGTCAACTCTCCTTCTCAAACCCACTTTTTCTGGCAGCCTGGAGAGGAGAAAAATAAAGCAGCAAGGTTTAAGACTGTGGATTTATTCATTTCTTTTTATCATTGACACTTGTTCAGGTGATCAGAAAATCATAAACAAACAGATAAGGAGGAACAAATGATCCTTATTCCCCTCTATTTCTCTTCCAATCCCAGAACAAAAGCAGTACCAACAAATCCCTTTGTCCATCTCTCGCAAATATATGGTTTCTTAGTGAGACCTTCTCTATAATACCTTGTCAGACATGATTAATCACTATACAGAAGATTTGATTAAGTACTCTTGTGATGTTATTACCACCATTGATTTTCCTTTACATTACTTAAAACACTGTAGCCATTATTCTGCCACTGCCTGCCTGGTTCCTATATGTTCTCTCCATGGTGCTGCAGTCACCACAGTGGAAGGCATTGGAAGCATCAGAACCAGGATTCATCCAGTTCAGGTAAGGCTACATTGTAACTTGTGCCATTGAGGAAAGATCCTTGGACTTGAAATCAGAAAATGTGGATGCTCCCCAGCTAACTTGTTGCATAACCTTAAGCAAATCACTTCTCTCCAAACTGCATTTTCTACTTCTGTAAAATGAGAGGATTAGATCGGATGATTTCAAAGATTCTTTTTGGCTCTAGTAGTCAATGAGTAGTGGAATCAAAGTTTCAGCATTTCTAGGCTTTGTTCAGAAATGGACATTCTCCACTTAGGGGTGATGAACTATGGCAATGTTTTGTATTAAAAGGTGTTTCAGTCCTTCAGATTGTGTGAATCTTTAGATTTAATCAGTTTCCTTCATTATTTATGACCGATCCTACAAGTTTTATTTTCTATGCCTCTAAGTTAAAATGAAAATGACTTTCAATCAATTTTATAGAGGAAAAAATGAATGGATGTACTAGAAAATATATACTGTACTCAAAGTATCAAATGGATCTGGGACTTCAGCAATGTGGAAACTCTCTCCATTGATGTAGATGGCTCATCCATTCTCTTCATCCAGGGTGACTTTTGTCCATTTTTCATTTTCATTGTCCATTTAAATTTTTTAGAGAGCCTTCAGTATAGCTTGTTAGCATAGAATATCATAGGCCTTTGTTTCAGATAAATGTTGAGGTCATTAAAAAACTTTGCAGTTTCCTAAAGGCAATCCAACCTACTCTATTGCTGGGCATATCATCCATCCATCCATCTACTTACCCAGCCACCCACCTATCCATCCATTCACCCATCTATCTATCTTCTATCTTTTCATTTATTCCATTTTTCATATTATTTTATCCTTGTGGGGAACTACTAATGTGGAAATTCCTGTTACTATAAGGCAGATTACCAATACTCCTCATAGACTTGAGGAGCTTGCCTGTAGCAATGAAAAGCTCAATTATTTTCCTGCTGCCACACTCTTAGTATGTACATCAGAGGTAGGATTTGAATCCAGGTCTTCTTACCTCCACAACAGGCCCTCAATCCACTACCACATGTTGTCTCTCATATTATTCCTTATATTCAGGCATGTGTTAGATCCTGCTTGAATCAGCTTGTGAGAACAGGGGAGCCAATTGTTAAATTTTCAGCGTGGACATTTACAAATTGGTAATTGTTATAAATTAGGATTTGATTTCTTATTTGGTTAGTTTTCATGACTTAAGAAAGTGTTAAAATACAGATTAAACATATAGATGTGCTATAGTATATATTTCTTCTCCCAGAAAGCCTGGTTGTTAAGCATTTACCAGCACACCAAAGTTTACATTCCAAAATAATGTCATCCTTTTTGATAGTGCTACTAAGAACAGTACAGTGATTGATATATAACTGTACAGTTATAGGATTTAAAGCTGAAAGGGTCCTTAGAGATCTTCTATCACTCCTCCATTATTAGAGAATAGAAATAAAGGTTAGATGAAAATCACATTATAAACATGTTGAAGACCAACTGTGCTTAGAACATTCTTTGGCAGAAAATCCTGGTGTTCTTATAGTTCATCTTCCTTGAAAGCAGGGAAAGAAAGGGAAAAAGCACAAACAGACCACAGCAATGACCCACTGAATATTTGCTTATCCTCCAGGATGTTTTTTTTTTCCCTTAGCCCTTCAAAAATTTGGTCCAAGAATAATATTGCTTGAAGTGTGCTGCTGTGCCCTTAGAAAAATCTCAATTTCAAGAAATAGTGGCTTGTTCCTGGGTGACTTTTCTTGAATAGAAGTTTGTTTTGTCATTTTAAACTAGATATGTGCTTTTTGATGATCAAGATTGAAAAATATTGCTGGCTTAAGATATAATATTTTTTTTCCTCTCAGGAGAGGCTTGCTAAATGCCATGGCACTCAGTGTGGATTCTGTAGCCCAGGAATGGTGATGTCCATATACACTCTACTGAGGAACTACCCAGATCCAACCACAGATCAGTTAATGGAAACTCTTAGTGGTAAGCTTCCTCATCTATGATAAATCAAATTCTCTTCACATTTCTTCCTTACTACGTGAAGTAACTCATAGAGTGCAAAAGACCTTTTAGACTTAAGGCACAATGGAAAAGAGCTTCAGAAAGTATCTAACAACAGATTCTGGTATAGGGCACCTGATCAACTTCCAAATCTGAGTTCATTGATCCTTGTGAAGTTTTATGAATTGATTCTCATTTGGAAGCTTAAAAATGGATCAAATATATCTAAGACACTGTTCTATTTGGTCATCTTGTGGATTTATGTTCATTGTTCAGATAAAAAAACTTGCATTTGATTCTTAGAAGAGAAAGTTTTTTGATATTCACCATTTTTAATTGACATGGATATGTCAGGTCAGCCTTAAAGAGAAACTTATTACTTCTTTCTATTCTTTTTGCTAATCCAGATGAAATATTATTGCCTTAGTCTGACCATGTAGACCAAGCAGCCTACTCTCAGCCAAAGAAGAAAAACTAAGGAATTTAGATGGACACACAATCCATTCCATGTGGTTTTATTGGTATTTATTTTTAACATTCATTTTTAAAAACTTTGAGTTAAAAATACTTTCCTCACCTTTCTCCTTTCTGCCACCCACTAAGAAGGCAAGATATATATCAATTGTACGGGTAAAGTCACGCAAAACATTTCCATATTAGCCATCTTGCAAAAAAAAAGGCAAAAAAAGTGAAAAAAATGCTTCAGTCTGCCCACAAAGTTCAACAGTTTTCTTTCTGGAGATTGATGGAATTTTTTCCCATGGGCCCTTTGGACTTATCTTGGATCATTGTCTTGATCAGGCTCATGAAATCTCACAGATAATCATCATTATAATATTACTGCTACTGTGGACAATGTTCACCTGGTTCTTCTCATTTTGCTTTGTATCAGTCCATACAAGTCTTCCCTGGCTTTTCTGAAACCATTCTGTTCATCATTTTTTTTGACGGCACAATAATATTCTATCACAATTACATGCCACAACTTGTTCAGGTATTCCCCATTTGATGAATATCCTTTCAATTTCCAATTCTTTGCCACTACAAAAAGATCTACTTAAATGTTTTTGTACATGTGAATCCTTTTTCTTTTTTTTTTATCTCTTTGGAATACAGACTTAGAAGTGGTACTGGTGAATCAAAAGTTATGCACAGTTTTATAGCCCTCTGTATATAGGTCCAAATTGTTCTCCAGAATATTTGGACCAATTCACATTTACACCAATGGTTCATTAATGTTTCTATGTTTTCAAATTCCCTTCAGCATTTGTGGTTTTCCTTTTCTGTGATGTTATCCCATCTGACAGATGTGAAATGGTACCTCAGAGATGTTATAGCTTGCATTTGTCTAGTCAGTCTTGAAATAGAACATTTTTAAATGTGGCTATTGATAGCTGTGATTTCTTCTTCTGAAAACTTCCTGTTTATATCCTTTGACCTTTTGTTAATTGGAAACTGGCTCTTTTTTTAAAAATATATTTGCCTCAGTTCCCTATATAATTGAGAAATGAGCCCCTTTCCAGAAAAACTTGTTGTAAAATTCTTCCCGCCCCACCCCGTCCAGTTAACTGATTTTCTTTTAATATTGGCTGGATTACTTTTGTTTGTGCAAAAATAATTTAATTTCAAGTAATAAAAATTATCTATTTTAACTCCCATGATCTTTGTCTCTTCTATGGACATAAAATCTTCAGTTATTCATAAATCTGACAGGTAAATTTTTATATGCTCCTCTAATTTACCTCTGATATGACCCTTTATATCTAAATTATTTACCCATTTTAACCTTATTTTGGTATGTGATGTGAGATGTTAGTCTATACCAAATGTCTGACAAAATGCTTTCCAATTTTCACAACAAATTTTGGGAAATAGTGAGTACTTGCCCCCAAAGCTTGGATCTTTGGGTTTATCAAACACCCAATGACTATGATCATTTACTACTATCTAATCTATTCCACTGATCCACCACTCTATTTCTTAATTCATACCAGAAAATTATCATGATTGCCACATTTTAATATAGTTTGAAATCTGGTACTGTTAGTCTATCTCCTTCATTTTTGTTCTTCATTGATTTCCCTTAATGTTCTTGACCTTTTGTTTCTGGAGATGAATTTTGTTTTTGCTTTTCTCTCCTACCTCCACAAAATAATTCTTTGACATTTACTGAATAAATAAATTAATTTAGTTAGAGTCATCATTTTTATTATCTTGACTTGGCCTACTTATGAGCAATTAATATTTCTGCAGTTGTTTAGATCTGTCTTTATTTATATGAAAAGTGTTTGGTAATTGTGTTCTGATAGTACCTGGGTTTGTTTTGGCAGGTAGAATCCCAAGTATTTTACTTATTTTAAGTGCTTGTTTTAAATGGAAATTGTCTTTCTATCTCTTGCTGCTGGGTTTTACTGCTAGTATATGGAAATGATGATTTATGTGGGTTTATTTTGTATCCTGCAACTTTACCAAAGTTGTTAGTTTTTCAACTAATTTTTTGTTGATTCTCTAGGTTTCTCTAAATATAACATCATATTATCTCCAAAGAATGATCGTTTTGTTTCTTCATTGCCTATTTTAATTCATTTTTTCTTGTCTTATTGCTATAGTTAGCATTTCCAATATGATATTGAATAAGAGTTGTACACCCTTGTTTCACCTCTGTTCTTACTGAGAAGGCTTCTTTTTTTTACCCTCATTCCATATATAATGCTTTCTCTTGGTTTTAGATGAATATTATGTATCATTTTAAGAAAGGCTCCAACAGTCCCTATGATTCCTAGTGTTTTAAATAGAAGTTGGTGGTGTATTTTGTCAAAAAGTTTTTATACATCTATTGAAATAATCACATGCTTTTTGTTGTTTTTATAATTAACGTAGTTAATTATGCTTACAGTTTTCCTAATTTTGAACCAGCCCTGCCTTCCTGGTATTTTCACCTGGTTATAATGTATGATCTTTGTAATGTATTATTGTAATCTACTTGCTAGTATCTTATTTAATTTTTTTAATCAATATTCCTGAGGAAAGTTGGCCTATAGTTTTCTTTCTCTATTTGTGCTTTCGCTGGCTTAGGTATGAAAACCATATTTTTGTCATTAAAGGAATCTGGTAGGGCTCACTTTTTACCTGTCTTTTCAAATAGTTTATATAGTTTTGGGATTCATGGTTCCTTAACCTTTTAGAATGGTAGAATGGTAACCATGGTAGAATTCAAATGTAAATTCATCTTGTTCTTGGGATTTTTTTTTTAGAGAGTTCATCTATGGTTTTTTCAATTTCTTTTGATAAGATATAGCTAGTTAAGCATTCTATTTCCTCTTCTATTAATCTGAATTGTTTATTTTTTGTAAATATTTAGATGTTTCATTTAGATTGTCAGTTTTACTGTCATATGATTTTCATAATAACTTCTAATAATTGTTTTAATTTCATCTTTATCAGTGGTACAATCACCCTTTCCATTTTTGACACTAGTAATTTAGTTTTCTTATTTTTTCTCTTAAATCAATTTAATCAATGGCTTACTATTTAATTTTTTTCATAAAACCATCTCCTATTTTATTAGTTCAATTTTTCTTTTACTTTCAACTTTATTAATCTCTCCTTTGATTTTTAGAATTTATTTTTTAGTGTTTAATTGGGGAATTTTAATTTGTTCTTTTTCTAGTTTTTTAATTACATACTCAATTCATTGATCTATTCTTTCTCTCTTTTACTGTTGTGGACATTTACAGATATAAAATTTCCCATAAATACTACTTTGCCTGCATCTCACAATATTTGGTATATTCTCTCATTGTTGTCATTATATTTAATAAAAATATTGATTGTTTCCATGTATTCTTTAGGATTAATTTTTTTGTTTCCAATTAATTTTTAATATATGCTTCCGTGACCCTTTATTAAATATGATTTTTATTGCATTATACCCACAGAAGAAGTATATTTAGCAGTTCTGTTTTTCTCTATTTGTTTGTGACATATTTTTTTTGCCCTATTACATGGTCAATTTTTGTGAAGATGCCATGTATAACTGAGAAAAAGTTATATTCTTTTCTATTCCCATTCATTTTTTTCCTCCAGAGGTCTATCATATCTGACTTTTTAAAAATTCTATTTATCTATTTGTCATCTTTTTAATTTATTTTATGGTTAGATTTATCTAGCTCCATGAGGAGAAAGTTGAGATTTTCACTAATATAGTTTTACTGTTTCCTCCTGTAACTCATTTAACTTTTCCTTTAACAATTTGGCTATCGTATCCAAAGCGTATTAGGTGCCTATATGTATAGTATTGATATTACTTCATTGTCTATGGTACTTTTAAAGAAAATGTAGTTTCCCTGATTTTCTCTTTTTATTATGTCTATTGCTTTTGCTTCATTTACATCATGATTGCTAACCTGCTTCTTTTGCCCAAGTTGAAGTATAATAGATTCTGCTTCAGTCCCTTTCTTTAACTCTGTGTATGTCTTTTTGTTTCAAGTGTGTTTCTTGTAAACCAACATGTTAATGGGTTCTGGTTTCTAATTCATTCTACTATAAGCTTCTGTTTTATGTGTAAATTCACCCTATTTACTTTCATTTACATGATTATTAACTGTGCTTTTTCCTCCATCCTATTTTCTTCTGTTTATCCTTTCTTTTTTCTGGATGTTATCCTGTCCTTTCTGTTTCACTTTTGACCTCACTTAATCTTTCTTTTTTTCATTACTCCTTCTTTCTTTTTTCCCTTTCCCTTCCTACTTTTTCATTTGGTAAGATAGATTTATGTATCCAATGGAGTGTATATGTGCCTCTTTTTCCATTCATCATGCTTTTTAAGAGGTTATTTTCATTAGTGAAGTTTTGTATTTCTTTTTTCTATTTGATCAATTCTGTTTTTTAAGATGTAATTTTCTTCAGTATTCATGTGTTTCTCTTTTACTGATCTGTTAATTATCTTTTCATAATTTTCTTGCATCACTCATTTCTTTTCTAAATTATTTCCTTTACCATTCTGATTTTTAAAATCATCTTTAACTCTTTCCAGAGTTCTTGTTAGGCTTATGACCAAGTCACATTTTTCTTTGAGTCTTTGCTTGATGCCTTCTTTTGAATTTTTGTCTTAATTCTCCAAGTTACCCTTCACCATAGTATCTTTTTTATTATTAGTTCCTCCTCCTCCTCCTCCTCTTTTCTTGGGTCCAAAGACTCAATATGCTATATATTTTAATTCTAAGTACTTGTCTTCACAAGCCTTTAGAAGTGCTTCAGGATCTAAGAAATACTCTGTCAAAAAAAAAAAAAGCTTTAAACTACTTAGCCTTTAATCTGTTAATGGATATCAGAGAGATGTTAATTGTTCCCTTAAGACTCTTTTTTACTCTATAATCATCATTGCTATTAAGTATTTTCTTTTCCTTTTTTCTATGTAATGTTGATAATATTTATCTCTTCCAAATAAAAGATATATTTGGATTGTAACTATCTAATATACCTGTCTGTGTATATTTACTAATTTTTAAGTTTATGTTAACCATAAAAATTATTTTGTATTAAATTATTAAAGATTTATCAGTAAAATTATCAGCCTAGTAATTTTTAGCAAATGCAAGGCTTCTCAAACCATTAGGATAGTTTATTTTTTCTTTTTAATTAAGAAAATTATTTTTTCCATTTTTATTGAGATTTTAAAATTATATTTTTACTACCTTCATTTTTGAATATATACTTCTCCACCTTGTTAGTCATACTTTTAGCAAAGAATAAAAAATTATGGGAGAAAGCAGTTTAGCAAAACTAACCAATACACAAACTGAGTTTGACAATATATACAATATTTCTCCCTCATAGTCCCTTACCCTTTAAAAGATAAGGAGGAAGTGATTGCTTCTTTATTAAATGAGTCATTTGAATGATTTAAAGACAGGATAATTTTAAAATGTAATTATACTGGTTTCCTCATAGGTTCCATTGACTGCCCATAAATTTTTGCCATTTGAATCAATACGTATTTATTGAGCAACCATCACCCATGCAAGACACTCCATTAAATATTGTGAGGTGGACAAAAAAAAGTGAAAAAGAAGTAAAGCTTCCTTTATTTCCATATAACTATGTTAGGGAAATAAGGGTCATACAAATAATACAAGCAGTAAGTAATAAGCCCACATATGTGGCACAAACAATATGTGCTGTATAGTACATAGGAGGGAAAGATGACTTCAAAATAGCCTTATCAGGGATGACTTCACAGAAGAGATCAACTTTAATCTGGGTCATGGAGGATGACTACTGTTTCAACAAGTTGAGAGAAAAGAGATGTCATTTGAGGAAAGGATACTTAGGAGTAAAGGTATGAAGGTAGATGTATCCATACCTATGTCAGCTCTGTTTATATTGTTTATATATCTATCTCTACTTCTGTCATATCTCCAATTTGCATTTCTGTATCTGTCTCTTTAGCTATCTCTATCTCTCTCTTTGTCTCTCTCTAGGTGTATTACCTGTACTTCTAGCTAATCTAATCTGATTATCTATCTATCTATCTATCTATCTATCTATCTATCTATCTATCTATCTACCTACCTACCTACCTACCTGTCTATTTTGTGAACAGAGAACCAGTGTGACTAAAGAAATTAAATGTGGAAGAGCAGTGGGAAAGAAGGTTTCAGGGCTAAATTGGGAAAAAAGGAAAAGACAATACTTAATAGCAATGATGATTATAGAGTAAAAAAGAGTCTTAAGGGAACAATTAACACCTCTCTGATATCCATTAACAGATTAAAGGCTAAGTAGTTTAAAGCTTTTTTTTTTTTTGACAGAGTATTTCTTAGGTCCTGAAGCACTTCTAAAGGCTTGTGAAGACAAGTACTTAGAATTAAAATATATAGTGTCTTGAGTCTTTTGTCCCGAGAAAGGAGGAGGAGGAGGAGTAGGAACTCATCATAAAAAAGATACTATGGTGAAGGGTAACTTGGAGAATGGGCAGAACTTTTGTGAAGAAGTTTAGTTTTATTTTGATATGTGATTTTATCAATTTGAGGAACTCCATTGTGGAAATTCCTTCCATCAATGTAGACCAGCACCTCATCTCTACATTATGATATTAGATAACTGCTTGGAGTACTGAGAAGTTATTTCTTGCTATGGTCACATAACTAGTATGTGTCAGAAGCAAGATGTGAACTCAGATCTTGCCTCCAAGGCTGACACTCTATACACTATGACACTTTCACTCTTATTTTTATAGTTTGAATGGAAGAAAAATGTATTATTGATACAAGTACAAAGAACAAGGCAATCCCTATGTATGATAAGCTTACATTCTAATGGGGAAGACAAAAAGTACACCTGAAAATACATATATAATAAATATAAAATTAATAAATAGAAATATATACAGAGTTGTTAAATTCAAGGTAGTTTAGGAAGGAGACCCCCAGGAATTGGGAACAGGGAAGAGAGAGTTAGAAGAAGCTTCATGCAAAAGATGGTGCCTAAGCTACATCTTAAAGGAAGCAAAGGAGTGCGAGGCATTAAATAAGCACTGAAAAAGCAGAGAGACAGGAGCTGGATTATGCTGTATGAGGAATAGAAAGATGTTCAATTTGACTCCAACATAGAATGCAGGGGGGAGAGTAATAGCCAATGAGGCTGGAAAGAGAAAATGGGCGAGTTTGTGAGGAGCTTTAAAATCTAAACAGAGAAATTTATATTGGATCCTAGAGTGAATAGGAAGCCACTGGCACTGATTGAGTGGAGAAGTCACATAGTCAGATCTGCCCTTAAAATAGATCACTTTGGTAGGAGGGTTTGAATGGACTGGAGTGGCAGA
>NW_020945004.1:146863-164617 GCF_900497805.2 Vombatus ursinus | reverse complement strand
GATTTTATTGCCATTCTATTCATTCCACTAATAATATGAGACAAGATGGCATATGTTTGTATATTTAATTCCTTAAAATATATGTCCTTATTAAAAAAATTACTGATATCTTTTGTTTTTACATCAGTCCAATGCTCCTTTCCTTCCCTTCCCAGAGAGTCATCCCTTAGAGCAAAGAATGAAAAAGAAGAGGAAAAACTAGCAAAACTAATCCATACATCAACTAATTCTGACATTATATACAGAGTTCCATACCTATACATACTTTCTCCTTATTCAGGTAATTTGTGCCGATGTACTGGATACCGACCAATTGTAGAAAGTGGGAAGACTTTCTGTGAGGTGAGTAAATTAAAGAAAATTGCAGTTATAGAATAGTTGAAAGTTTATCCAGTTGATAATTTTTATTGAATGATGCAAAGGAATCCAGAGTAGGTCATGTCTGCACCTGGATTTGGATGTGACAAGTAATATAAAGCCACTGTTGGTTTTTGTCCAAGGGGACTGACATAGTGAAAAAAAAAATATTTCAGGGAAACAGTTCTTGGAATCCAAGCATGAGCTAGGGAAGGCCTGCACAACTTGTGGCCTGTAGGCCACAGGTTGTATAGGCCCGAGCTACGGCATATTGGGGGAACTGGATGCAAGACACTAACAGGAAATTTTGATGACTGGACTAAAAAAGTGGCAATGAGAATGAAATATATTGTTAAAATATCAGAGACATTTCAGAAGAGAAATTTGTATGGTTTGGTCACTACCTGAATATGGGGAGTGAAGGATTAGAAAGGAGTAAAGATGAACCCAATGATTTTGAACCATACAATTATTGTTAGGGTGAGTTGTTACCAGGCAATGAGAAAAGAATTTGGGAATGCATTACTGGATCAAAAAGGTGTATGGAACAAGAGAAGGAAGATACTTTGAGTTTACAGTAAGTAAAATTTTACATGTAGAGTGATATATCTTTGGAGCTGTCCTGCAAAACACAACTTGAGTCAGATGCCTACTATAACATAAGTTTTCTAAAGGAAGTAAATTCATCTACATATTTTAGTAGGCTAAAATTAATATTTAGTCAAAAGGAGGCTTAAAATACTACATGTACTTAACTTTTAAAAGTCAAATTCTGTTTCATTATTTATACTACAAAAATCTTAAAAATTAAATGATTTTGTTATCTCTTTACATATGAAGTTACGGTCAATAAAACTTCTGTTTTATTATCATAATTGTAAGCTCTATGTACTACCAAATCCATGGAAAATAGTGGAAATTAGCTGACTTCTTTACTTTGGGCGCCCTCATTTAGCCTCTAAAGTAAGCTCCACTGTTGTATAGTGACCTTTCTGTTACAAAGACTATCCTTAGTCCTCCAAGGAGGGTATATTGTGAAAGACTCTTAAATACAAAGAAATAGTCAATAAGTATTTCTTAAGCACCTACTATATGTTAGGTACTGTGCTAACTGTTCAGGTTATAAAGAAAGTCAAAAGATGATAGAATGTAAGCTCCTTGAAGTCTAGGATTGTTGTCATCTTTGCACTATCAGCACTAGCATAGTGTCTGGTTCACAGTAGGTACTTAATAAATGCTTGTTTAATGAAAGACAAATTAAATTAATTGCATTGTGCAAGGAATTTGTTTGGGTGCTAGGGATAAGGAGATAAATAAAATAGATCCTTCTCACAAAGAGCTTACTTGGTCTAGTAGGACCAGCCTCCCCTCCTCCCCCACCAAATAACAATTTCTATATGATTGAATTATCAAAATAATTGTCCTACCTTCATCTTGTGAGTATAGGAATTATAATAAAGGATGAAGTGCCTTTCAGTTCTGCGGGGATGCTGTGGAAATCATAAGCTACTGAGTGGAGTAATTTCTTGAAAGATTACTTATCGTATGATTTGTTCTAGATTTTTAAAAAATGCACATTTTTATTGGCACTCCAGGTCCAGCCTCACTTCCTTCAAGAACATTTCCTTGGCTAACTATCCTGTACTTAGATCAGTCCATCATTGTCTTTCCTCATTACTTAGAGATCTCCTGCATAGTACCGTTACAGATATGTTTTCATGTTTCCTCATCATGGTTTCTAGCTGTTTCATCTATGCAATCCTTTTAGCTCCTTTTTCCATTCCCCACTTCTCACTGTAAGTTACTTGAGAGCAGAAATCATGTCTTGTACTTCTGCTGTAGTCCCTGTGGGACCCAGTACAAAGCTACACACACACTAGATACTCAATAAACCCCTGCAAAGTTAACACATGAACACATTTCTAAAGGATGTCATTTCTATAGGAATCAACTGTTTGTCAACTGCAAGGGACAGGAAAATGTTGCATGGATCAAGAGGAAAAGCAGTTCTACCTAGATAAGAAGGAAAAGGTATGTCATGAATTTCACTTCCAATTTGAGGTAAAGTTAATTTGGTGATCAAAGTAGCTAGGTAATGAACTACATAAATCTAGATGAATTCCATTTTCTTTCTTTCAATGACTAAAATATGTGGTAACCAAAAAAAAAAATAAGGTACAGCATGGCCTTTCAAATAGTTACTCAAGAGAACCAGCCCACAGTTGATCATGCTTCTGGGGTGTAGGGGGCAGGATGGGAATAGTAGTAAGGAGTGAAGTAATCTTCAGGGTAAAGAACATGATTCTTTCCTTTTTGCAACTGAATCCTTTTATTCCATGAAACATCCATTTAATGAAATTTAATTTGGTTTGTTTTTGAGATGTGTACTAAGCTGTATGATGAAAGTGAATTCCGACCCTTTGATCCATCCCAGGAGCCTATATTTCCACCTGAGCTAATAGTAAGATATTTTCATTTTGTTTTTTTATGCTGGTTTGTCATGTTAGAAGAAAACATTAACTAATGCTTATGTATAATACTAATCATATTTTTAAAAAGTTAATAATCATCAGAATATAACAGTCCAGCACCATGTTCCCAATGTTCTACCAGGTGAGTTCCAGAGGGTTTGATTAAGCTACACTTTAGAGAACAGAGATACAATGTGGAGGAAAGGACAATGACCTGGAAGTCTGAAAACACAGGTTCAAGGCCTGGCTCTACTTTTGTTCATAGAACCTTAGACAAATCCATTAACTTCCATGAAGTTAATTTTTTGAATATATTTTTTTGAAAATGCTTCAGCTTCCTTCTGCTTCCATATGGTTTCAGAATGATGGAAGAGGAGACTAAGGGTGCAAAGAATTATGTGGTTTTTAATCATGCTATAAACATTCACTTAGCTGTTGGCACTCTAAAATGAGATCCTTTTTGAGTGACCAACAAGTCAACATTCTGCTAGAGAAACTGACTCCTGACAATCATAACAATTATGGTAGAAGGACAACACCCTCCTCCTAGCCACTAGGGCTCACAATCTCGGAAGATTGGATTTCTCTCATCCTTTTCATCCCTCATATCTGAGCCATTGCCAAGGCTTGTCAATTTCACCTTCACAGCTCTCAAATGTGCATGGTTCTCTGTTCTGACACTGTTACTACTCAAGTGCAGGCCCTCCTCACCTCCCTCCTGGACTATTGCTATAGGCTACTGGTGGGTCATTCTGCCTCAAGTGTCTTCCTACTCCAATCCATTCTTAATTTAGCCACTAAAGTGATTTTCTTACAATGCAGGTTTGATCATGTCACACACCTCCAAACTTCACCCCCCACTCACACCATGCCCCCTACTCAAAAAACTCCTGTGGCTTCCTATTGCCTCTACAGCAAATACAAAAAAGTTCTGTTTGTCATTTAAAGACATTTATGACCTATGCCTCTCCTACTTTTCCAGTCTTTTTATACCTTGCTCCCCAACACATACTCTTCAAACAAGTCACACCATCCTCCTGGCTATTTCATGAACAACACATTCCATCTCTCAGGTCTGGGTATTTTCTCTGGCTCTACCCCATGCCTGAAATGGTCTCCCTCCTCCACTCTGACTTCTGACCTCTTTGGCTTCCTATGAGTCCTTACCAAAATCCTATCTTCTACAGGAAGTCTTCTCTAACTCCTCTTTTTGTATCCTCAGCTTAGCACAATGCCCAGTCCACAGTAGGTGCTTAATAAATGTTTATTGATTGTCAATAATAATGGAACATTTTTAAAGTGTTTAATTTTTTAATTTAAAATCTATCTTTAGTCCCCTCCATTCCCACCTTGTTTAAAAAAAGGGAAAAGAAAAACAAATTCTTTGTAACACATATACTTAGTCAAGCAAAACAAATTCCCTCATTGGTCATGTTTAAAAAATATATCTCATTCTGTATCCTAAATTCATCACTTCTCTGTCAAGAGGAGGATACCAGAAAACTAAAGGAAGTTGCAGTCAATGGAAGGATGAATTAAAAGATCTTGTAGAGAAACAATGGAATTGATTTTATCATAAATCTAAAGGCAACACAAAATATAATTTCATGAGAGACATAGTTATCTTGTATGGTGTTATTCAGTAGCATAATTCTTTATGAATAGATCATCTTAAAAAGAACTAGAGTTCCCAATATCTGCCATAGAAAATAAGGAAGTAGAGAAAATCTATGAAGAACTTGATGATACTCCCACATTCAATCAATATATACTTAATTTGTTTTTTGCAAATTTTTGTTCTTGCAAAGATAGTCATATGGTAGAATTGGGGCAAAATAGGTTGTTCCTTGTTTAAGAGTAAGAAGTCAGTCTTATGACTATGTTTCACAAATACTTTTTGTTTTTGAAAAAAGAGTTAAAGGGTATTGGGCACAGTAAGAAAAAGGTAACATCTCAAAAATGGAAATGTTTGTATTTTAACAAACAACAAACTTGGGGAGACTGTTTCGGGAGTCACTTAGTAATTAACCATTTCTGTGTAGTCAAACCAACTTGTAAAAGCAAAAAAATAAATTGAAACTGGAACCAAATTGGAAGAGAAAAAAATAAAACGAGAAGACCCAAGTAATGTAACTCCAATATGACTTAACTATTTATTCTGGGAAGTGGAAAAGGATAAAAGAAACATGATGGGCACAGACTAATGGTTTTTCTAAGTAATTTTTACCAATGTAGGTCAATCATTTCAATTAAGAGGATTAAAGGGCCTAGGAATGAACTAATCTAGCAAATGCTTTATGAGATGAGGGATGGCAGTCAAGGGTAGCACCATTTTTAAATATGTTCTTCTATATGTAAGAGATTGCAGAAAAACAGTGGAAAAGTATATGATGCATTGCCTCATAGAAGAGTGAAAAATGTTGACAAAAAGCAAATCTTTAGAGAAGAGTATTCAAGAGACTCAACTGTTCAAATATATTCTTATATCTGAAAGAGGGGAGAATAATGTGTGGGAAAAATCTCAGACCTTATTGTCACAAAAAAAAAGATTACTCAAGAAAAATTAATTTCTATGTAAATGTGTGCTAGTAGGAATAATGCTCAACCCACATGAATATTTCCCATCTATATAACACATTTATGATAATAACCTACTCACCCATCAAGGGCATGCTTAATAACATCCTGAGAAGCCTGGCATTCACAAAAAATGATTCAATACCAGAACACATCTTTACAATAACCCAATTGACTAAAAGGTATAAAATATAAAAGGTACACTATGCTTATTGATGTTTGATTATAAAAAGCATTTGACTTGATTTAGGAAAAGAGCACTTTAAAGACTTTCTTCACTGGGCTGTCCCCTGCATATGTCAGAATTTCATAAGCTTTATGGAAACACAGTTTTGTAAGGTGTCTTGATAATTAGATACCTCCAAAAAATTAGTCTTTAGCCACATTTTAGATTTAGATTTAAAATTTTGTTTTTAATATTCATTTAAAAAACTTGACTTCTAAATTATCTTCTTCCTTTTCACCACTCTCCCACCAATTAAGAAGGCAAGCAATATATTATCAACTATACATGTCAAGTCAAGCAAAACACATTTCCATGTTAGCCATGTTGCAATTTTTTTTTAAAAGCAAGAAACATAAGGAAAGTAAAAAAAAAATTATGCTTCAATTTGCACTTAGAGTTAATCACTTCTCTCTCTTGAGTGGATAGCATCTTTCATTATGGGTCCTTTGGAATTGTCTTGGATCATTGTCTTGATCAGAATAGCTGTCTTTAACAGTTGATCATACTTCCAATGTTACTGTTACTGTGTACAATGTTCTCCTGGTTCTGCTTACCTCACTTTGCATAAATTCATATGTCTTTTTATTTGTTTCTGAAACCATTCTTCTCTTCATTTTTTACAGCACAGCAGTATTCCATCGCAATCATATACCAAAACTTGTTCAGCCATTCCCCAATTGATAGGCATCTGCTCAATTTCCAATTCTGTTATACCACAAAAAGAATTGCTGTAAATATTTTTGTAAATACAGGTCCTTTTGCCTTTTCTTTGATCTTTTTGTGATACAGACTTAGCAGTGGTATTACTGAGCCAAAGGTTATGCACCACTTTATTTCTTTTTGAGAATAGTTCTAAATTGTTCTCCAGAAAGGTTGGACCAGTTCACAGCTCCAACAATAGTGCGTTAGCTTCTCAATTTTTCCACATCCCTTCCAGCATTTATCGTTTTCCCTTTTTGTCATTATAGTCCATCTCATAGGTATGATTTCTGAGATCCCTTCTAGCTCTATTAAACCATCATTTTAGCCCTGCAAAACTCAGAGTTTATAACTCCAAAATGGTGTTCACTTTTTATGGCTAGTTTTGCTTTAGACTTTTTCACCTGAGAACTACTCCCTAGCATTTTCTATGCTTTGTTTCCCTCTAGAGGATGGCAGAAGATCCCCAAAAGAAAACTCTTATTTTCTGTGGAGAGAGGGTTATGTGGATATCCCCTGCTAATATGAGTGAACTTTTGGAGCTAAGAATGAAGTACCCTACAGCACCCCTTGTCATGGGTAACACCACAGTAGGTGAGTGGAATAACAAAACATCTTTTGTCACTGAGGTCCTTGAAGAAAACTGAATTTCTTATCCATTATTATCCCTTTTAAAGTTTGCCTTTCATTCATGTATGATAGCAATAAGATTGTATGAGATAGTATTTTAAACTCCCTGGAAAGTCTCAGTTATGTAGATAGAAGTTTGTTACTTTAGAATTCATAAATATGGTCTTTTAGAATGGTTTGTGGGGTTTGTTTGTTTTTGTAAATGATTCCTTGAAGTCACAGTCAGCTCTGGAATGTCAGCCAGTTTTATATATTTAATAGTTACTAAAGGAGAGTCTCAGCTTCCTTTAATTAAACCTCTAAATAACTTTTCATTGAAGGACTAAATAAGAAATTAAAAGGAGAATTCCACCCTATTATTATATCTCCAACTGGACTTACAGAATTAAATTTTGTGGATTTTACAGATGATGGTAAGTACTTTATTTTACTAGTAAGATGTTGCTAATGATTATTAATGGAATCTTCATATTAGAATATTTATGATTCACTACAATCATCTGAATATTCAATTTATAACCTCATAATCATAAAGTGTCTGTCAATTGACCCTTTTCAAATTGACCCACAAAGTGGTTCAGATGATCTCATTAACTAATATTGATTGAACACTCACCTTGTGGAAAAAGCACCAGACTTGGAGTGAGAAGACTTGAGTTTTATTCTCAGATCATGTGCCCTCTAGTTTGACCTTGGATAAATTATTTTGATTCTCTGGGCTTCAATATCTTCATATATAAAATAAAAAGATGAAACTGAATGAACTCTAAATTCTCTTTCAGCTGAATATTCCATGAATCTTGGCTTTTCAATTTATTCTGCCTCTCTGGATCTCAATTTTCTGATCTAAAATGAAGGGATTATACAGGATAATCACTAAGGTCCCATGTAGTGCTAATATTCTTTTATGTAAATTCTATAATCTATAATAATAAACAATACTACTCTTTTCTAAAAACTTAGTTGAAGTGATACATGAGAATAGAAGATGCCTTTCCTAATGATTCTGCTGGCTTAATTGGGTCTATCTTGTGGATCGTCATCACTACTTTTTGGTTTCCATCCTTGCTGCATACAGGCATGTGCCATTGATATCATATAGAGCCACATATGATGCTTGAAAACAAACCAAATCTTGGAAAGGATATATAGTTTTCTGTAATCCACTCAAACATGCTCAATGTCAGTCATGTTGAATTGAATATAAAAAATGGCACAATGAACTAGGAAGATATTTAGACTAACAGATACCAATACCCAGGCTAATCAAATTCAACAAATATTTGTGAAGTGCTGACTATGTCCAAACCACTCTTCCAGGCACTAGTTATATAAGGACAAAAAGGTCCAACTCCTGCCCTTGAGGAGCTTATACTCCAGAAGGGTATGTGTTGTATAAAAATAACTACAGTTCTAGTTAGAAAGTGACTAAGTGGAGGGACAGCTAGGTGGCATGGTGAATAGAGCACTGACCTTGGAGTCAGGCCCTGAGTTCAAATCCAGCCTCAGACACTTGACATTTACGAGCTATGTGATGCTGGGCAAGTCACTTAACCCAATTGCCTAGCCCCCTCTCAAAAAAAAGTGAATAAGTGTATAGTAGAAGTGAGTGAGTTATGTGGGTAGTTCCAAAGGGGAGGTATAACTTCTAAATGAGGGGACAAAAACAGGCTTTCTGGAGGAAGAAAGTACCTGGTGTGGGCTTACAGAGAAAGGATTTGTTCCAGATATGGAGAGTGTTGTAAGCACAGCTAGAAGAGACAAGATAAGAATAGAGAATTTCTAGCTGTCCAGTATGACTAACATTGTATGAAGTAAGGATCTGGGCAAATTCCATGAATGCTGAAGTGATATGAGATTATGGGTCAATTTTTTAGGGTATATGTATTGGTCACATAGGTTATGCCTATTTCTACATGGGTTTTCTAAATGTGACAAATGGGAATGCATGAATAGATATCTCTGTAAAGTTTCCCATGTCCCTACAATGGAGATTTTAATTCTTGCATGGATGGGAGTGAGAGAAAAAGTCACCAACTTGGCCACGCTGTTCTCCTCAAAAAGAGGGAACTACACTAAAATTATATTGATTCTTCCTCCCTTAAAATTGTTAATGTAGAGAATTTAAACTATTTTCCTTGTTATCATCCCTTAAGGAGAAAGAAGTACCCAAGCTTGTTTCCAAAGACTTGACTCCTTTCCACCAAATTCTAGTTACACAAAAGATCTTCACAAATAGTGAATAGCAAAAAAAAAAAACAAAACCAAAAAAACCCCCCAAAAAACCCCAAAACAAGATAAAACAAACACTGTATCTTTCCCATCAGAAAGCAAACAGAAATCAGAGAATTTATGCAAATTAGAATATGCCAGACAATAATAACACAGAGATAATAATATTACTCCTTGGTAGGAAGATAGCCCAGCTCAACCAAGTGAGAATCCCCAGCCAAGGAGAAATTATCTGAAGCTTTTAGGAAGGCAAGATGAAAATCAGAGACATGTTGAAATGCCAGCTCCTCCATATGTCTGCCTACCACTTCCCAAAATGTGTCTCTCTGACTGTCTTTTTCTCTCTCAAAAGGGAGTCTGGAACTATATATGTCCTCTCTTGAAACAAGTATGAAGAAGGTCTCAGTCTCCAAAGCCCTTATGCCAACTCCAGGCCTCACACAGGACCTCAACTTTCAGCCAAATCAATGCATGTCAAATTTGTTAAATGACCACTATATGCAGGGCACTGTGCTAACATCATCATTCTCTCCATGAGCAAGGAATGTCTTATGCAAATATTCCAGCTTTGAACTTCAAGTATATATCTGAGGGGAAATTTCCATTTACCCTACCTAGCTAAAGCCCCCTTTAATAGCAAAGAAGCAATATGATTACTTTCCAAAGTCAAAAGAACATATTACACTCGAACTTTACAAAAGTCTTCATAAAAACTAACATCAAAAATAGCATAATGTCTTGTCCTTGGTAAGTGCTCAACAAATGTTTGTTGAACTTATTTGAATTGAAAATACATTAATTTAGAGAAAGTAACTAAAATATATATCTCATTACTTTCATACTTTGGACCTGAAAGAAGAATATGTTTTAATTAATCAATCACCTAAACCTTAAACCCTAAACCTCATGACTAAACTTTTTCCAAAAATTAGATAGAATTTGTCAATAAATGGATAAATATATGTGTGTGCTATTCTTAGAGACAGGTAGAACATAAAAGGCTAGTCTCCTTTATTATTTTTTAAATAGGAGAAATTGCATGGCCTAACAAGTTTTAGTCAACTCCCAATTATACCAAGCTAGTCTCCTCACTGGAAGTGGTTTTGATCATTAGCACAAGCTTAGGGATGGAGGCAAGAACCTTTTTATTCTTCATGAGTCAGTGACTCAGAAAATATCATTCTCTGTTTGTATACACAGGGCATGCCTTATAAAAAGGCAGAACATGTAAAGTTAATATTGTGGTTAGGATAAGGAGTCAGTCCTACACTTACTACTCCCTATTCTTCTCTCTAAAATCTACATCATTTGACTTAATTCAGCATATACCTATGATGTATCTACTATGTGCAAGCTATGCTAGACTGTGATTATAAAGGCAGAAATGAAACAGCTCTTACTCTCAACCATCTGGATGAATTCCTGCTTTAAGTATCTTATATTGTCCTAGTGAGATGCAACATATGCACAGTTAACTAAATACAAAATAATTTCAAGAGAGAGGAAGATAACAGCTGGGGGTGAATAAACAATCAACTAATCCATCAACAAGCATTAATAAACACACATTATATGGCAGGTACTGTGCCAGGCACTGGTGATACAAAAATGAGAAATAAAATCTCTATCTTTAAAAAGCTTCATTTTCTCAGGGAAGACAGCATGTACACACATATATAGATATGCACACATACACACACACACAAACAAATGCAAAATAAATACAAAGTGTTTTTGTTGTTTATTTTATTCTTTTATCAAAGGAACCGGTCCTTGGAGGATTAAAAAAAAGCTTTATGCACAAGATTGCACTTGACTTGAACTGAGCATTATTTTTCAAAAACGAAAACACATAAAATCTATAGATATATAGGTACATAAACATGTATTATATTCCCAGAGGCAAGCAAAACATATGAAAATTGTCTTTTTTTAAGGGAAAGTTCATGGCTAAATTTCAAGCTTCAGTCATTGCTCAATTATTCCTATATAGATTATCATCATTATGAATGGTTTCTATTATCATCAGTTGTTGAATGGATAAATGATTGAATGTTTCTAATTCAAATCACCCTTCCCCCCCAAAAAAAAACTCAACTTGGGGGATCTTTAGTTTCTATCATTCTAAATAAATCTGACCAGCTCCATTTGTCTTAATTGCAGGTATAACAATAGGTGCTGGATGTACCCTGGCTGAAATGAAAGAAATTTTGGCTTCCACAGTTTCAAAGGAGCCAAAAGAGAAGACTAAAACATACCGTGCTCTCCTAAAGCACTTGCGAACATTGGCAGGACAGCAGATCCGAAACATGGCTGTGAGTTCACCTTTTTTTTACAGTTAGCATCCCGAGTTAGAGATATCTAGCCCTGTCAGAAAAACAGTGATGTAGCTTTTACATCAAGTCCAAGTCAACAATGAGAAACCACCATCATGCTTTGATTGGTCTTGTGTTGCCAAAATAAGAGGCAGGGAATGTAGCGGGAAGAGTCCTGTCCTAAGAAAGCAGAAGACCTGGGTTCTAATTCTGGTCTCTACAACTGACTCATCATGAACTCTTGAACAAGTCAATTCTCCTTGAGGTATAGTAGAAAGAGCACTGAGTAAGACAACCTGAGTTCAAACCCTACTTCTGATATTTATTACCTCTATGACCTTAGACAAATGTCTTAACATTCCTGGGCCTCATTTTCTTCATCTGTAGAATGAAAGGGTTGGACTAGATGATAACTGAAATACTTCCTTCTGGCTTTAAAGCTATAATCCCATGATCCCTCTTTGGGACTCAATTTCCCCATTTGTAAAACAAGAGGTGGTATTAAATGACTGCTAAAGCTCTTTTCAGCTTTCAAATCTGCTTCTGTAAAATAAGATGACATATTTTTACGACTTAGTAGACATGAGTCTATGTTGCCAAAAATCTCCTGTATAGTTGTTTTTCTTGGTCTAGCACTTTTTATCTTAAGGCCAAGGACTAGGTATAGAAATTGAACTCTTATTCTCTCAGTGCATTTCCTCTCTTCCCTTAAATCAGAGCCAATCACTTCAGGATCTGGCATAGAAAATAGATCTGTGCTGATCCTGCTATATAGATTAAAAAAAAAAGACTCAGGTACACTCCTCCCAGCAGCTAGGTGGTACAGTGGATACAGCACTGGGCCTGGAGTCAGGAAGATCTGAGTTCACACTCTGACTTAAGACACTTGCTAACTATGTGACCCTGGGCAAGTCACTTAACCCTTACTTGCCTCAGTTCCTCATCTGTAAAATGGGGACACAAAGGAGAAGGAAATGGTAAACCACTGCAGTATCTTTGCCAAGAAAACCACATGGAGTCACAAATAGGCAGATACAACTGAATGATTGAACACAATCTGCCCAAGAGTAGCTCAAGGCCTTTTTGGAATGAAAGTGAGCCCCAAATTTGCTCAACAGAGAGGCATATAATCAATTATTCCAGCAATTAGAGATGAAAATATTTATATATTTTCTTTTCATTTCTTTTTTTTTTTAGACTTTAGGAGGGCATGTGGCAAGCAAACATGATTATTCTGATATCAACCCCATTCTGTCAGCAGGGAAGACCATCCTCAATTTAATCTCCAAAGGTAAGATACCAAATTATCTGTTTGCTTCGTAAATGTTATTGGTAGTTAAGTAGAAGCTTATCATAAATCACTGAATGAAAGTTATTCTTTGGTCCCAAATCAGTAAGTATTCAATTTAGTCTCTATAAACAGATGAGCTCTTTGAGAGCAGAGACTGATTTTTGCCTTTGTATGCCCTGAGCTTAGCATACTGCCTGGAACAGAGATGGCATCTGATAAATATTTGAATTGAATAGTATCAAACATCTACCCTACAGACAATATCTAACCAGTTCATAAATTTTAGACAAATTATCCAATATTTGATTAATTTTTTCCATTTTCATCTTGCACATTTAGCAGCATATACCTATAGCTTAAACTTTGCCAAAATTCTTTAAGTTGAAGAAGATATGTTAGGTATCACTGAATTTTCTATTTTTAACTATTATTGCTTCTTATTACTTCAAAACATCTGTGATTTCATTGAAATAGATGAAATCCTTCCACCAACATAAATGACAACCTCTCCATGTCTTATCAAACAATCTTTAGGAGTTGTTATGACAGAGAGTAAAACAAAACAAATCATCTGCTGACCAAATTTCTGAGAATAAACCTCTTTGTACAAGGGACAACAAACATACTCAGTACACTTGCAGACCTGTACACAAAGCCTTTACAGTATGATAGCATCTGTCAAAATTATTATTCCTCCAGCCTCACTTTCTAGAACTGAATCCCAATTTAAAATCATCTAGAATAATCCCAATCTAGAACTCATATCCCAATAGGACATCAGACTATAAATTTGTTGGAGACTAAAATTTTTATAATAAAATTTTAAAATTTCTCAGAGTATCAAGAGGAAGCAAGTTTTCTTGAAGGACTTCCCATTTGAGATGAAATGATATTTGCCAGGCACATTAATTTTTCTCTTATTGAACAATACATCGACATCCTTAGAGTAAACATGGTATACATTTTAAAGAAATTTTTAAAAATCAGATATAACGAATACATACTACTGAGGATTGCAGAACTGCAAGATTCCTTTTCTTTATCCACAAGTAAATTAAAAAAAATAGATTCAATAAACTTTAACCTTATAAAGTACAGGATGCTCTGTGGTTTGTTAAATTCTTTTTCAAACAAGTATTTTCTCCAGCAGAAGGCAAATGTCAAATCCTGATAGAGGAATTTTTAACCACAACATCTCTCAAAGAAGAACTTCATGACGGAGAGGTTATCTACTCTGTTGTTATTCCCCAACTCTCTTCATCGATTGCCCATGTCTATGTCATCACAATTGGCCATTTGGAAAACAAAAAGATTAAATTACTGTTTAAGAGAATAGGTTATTGCTACAACAGTCAAATCAACTACCTCACCAGAGAGGCATTTCAGTTCCCTCATAGGGAAGTGCCATTCTAGGCTCTCTGTTGGTTTATACTGATTTCCACAATGTGACTGTCTACTTAGACTAAGAATCTTCTGCCTCCAAAACTTTAAGTGCTATTCTGTTGGTCCTTGAGAAACTTGTCACTTCTACTTGTATTTCTCCATGGGCAAGCCAGGCTAGGGTCTCCCTGAGCATGGGTCTCCTTAGTCCATTGTTATTTTCTCCAGACTTCCTCTGTCATTCTGAATCTTCTCTTCCAAGTCTCTTATATATAACTTCCCATGATTTGTTGAGATAAGCTGACAGCCTGATTACTGTTTGATAATCCTCAGTTAGGGAATCCAGTTACTTCTTCTCTAATGCCCCTGATATATGCAGGGTATACTCAGTGGTATGAGACAACTGCCACCACTTCATCTACTCACTACAACAACATCCAGTTAAAATGAGAATGGTTTAGGTTCTTCCATCAAGTATGTTATCACTTACATAGAGTCTCATTTGCTTGATCCCCTTCAGTGTAAGCATTCAGATTACTGGTGCATCCTGGACATTGAGGATAGCAAGGACAACAGACTATTTACTTCATTCTATAAGCTTCTCATGCCTTGGGATAACAATTCAGAGCTTTTCTCTTTTTAGTGGGACTTTATAACAGCCCAACGACAAGCACAGCGTTTTGAAAATGCATTTGCAATTGTTAATGCTGGAATGAGTGTCCAATTTGGAGAAGGCACAAACATTATTAAGGACCTTAAGATGTTCTTTGGAAGGGTTGGTCCTACCACAGTCTCAGCAAGCAAAACTTGTGAGCAGCTTATTGGCAAGTATGTTGAAAGACATGGGATGAAATGATCATTTTTGAATTTAAAACAATAACTATTTTTAAAACTGCATATCTTCTGTCATTTGCACAGTGTTTGAATTAGTATACTGTACTTCAACATGTTAGAGGTCATTCATTTCAGCAGTGTAAGTATTCCCTTATTGATGGGTCATAACTTCTCCATGTATCTTGTCAACCCCAGAGTTCAATCTAAGAAAGACAACAGAATTAAGTTGTATGCGTGCTTTTATTTCTCTGAAGCTGGCAGCATCCATGCAGAGCTGCAGTTGGAATGGAGCTCACTTTGGGGTTAGGCTTTACACAGTATAAAGCCGTGAAGCTAGGAAATATCCCTGACTCAGGATGTCTGGTCTTTTGTGAGCCAAGATTACAATTTCCATAAGGCAAGGACGTGCCCGACTCAGGATATTTGTGCAAACTTAACCTGGTTTTGTGGTTGCTGACACAGCAAGAGGATTTTGGGTTCACTCAGCGAGTATTACAGAGGATTTTTGGTATGTCACTCCAGAAGGGCTCAAATCATCTTCTCCAATTGGCCAGTTGAGGCTTTCAGCCTTCTTCAGGTGGTAAGGGGCTAAAGCGGGTCTCACAATCTTCACAAATTATTGTAGCGAAAAGAAAAATGATGACCTAGTGGTTAATTTTCTCATGATAATTCTTTCTCAATTGATTTTCAGAAAAAAAGGCATTCTAAATGGGAAAAGGGTGATGGGCCTTCATTTCAGGCATGGAGAACAGCAAGGACAAAGAATCAGAGATGGAAGATAGCATGTTGCAAGTGACAGCTAAGTAGTACAGTGGACAAAGTGGATAAATATGACTTGGACTCATAAAGACCTGAGTTCAAATCCAGGGCCACATACTTATTAGCTGTGTGACTCTGGGAAAGCTGCTTAATCTCTGTTTACATCAATCTTTCAGGGTTGTTGTGAAAATAAAATTAAGTAATATTTGTAAAGAACTTAGCACAGTGCCTGAAACATAGGATACAAATGCCTATTTTCTGTGCTCCTTTCCTTATACATCATGATCTTCTAGTTGCTTCATGTTTCTTAGTTCATGTGTCATGGGACTCTGAACAAGATGCTTAACTTTATTGAGTCTCAGTTTCCACATCTGAACAAACCCAGAGGTAATAACATTCATTTTAAAAGATAACATCATCTATTTCAGAGAAGGCTGGCCTTGACATCAGGAAATTGTTGTTGTTCAATTGTTTAGTCATGTCTGACTCTTCATGATTCCAGGGACTTGTTCATAGGGTTTTCTTGGCAAAGATACCAGAGCGATTTGCCATGTTTTTCTTCAATGTTTTATAGTTGAGAAACTAAGGTAAAAAAGAATTAAGTGACTTGCTTAGGGCCACACAGCTTGTAAGTGTCTAAGGTTTGATGTGAACTCAGGTCTTCCTGACTCTAGGCCTGGTGTTCTATCCACTGCACCATATAGCTGCCCCCAGCATCAAAAACACCTAGGTTCAAATCCTGCCTCTGACACATACTAGCTTTGTATTACTGGACAAGTCTATATATCTCTCAGTGCTCCAGACAACTCTTTAAAAGCATAAGTTGAAGATGAGTTGCTTATCTTTATCAGTGGAGAGTTTCAGGGAGTTCCCCACATGAATAAAATCACTTATTTAGAACCCTCCCCTCAAATGCCTGAGCTCATAATTTCATGTAATGATCTAATAAGATGATATAAATAAAGCACTTTTAAACTGTAATGCACTATGGTGTGTATGTTGTTGCTAGTCAGATTAGCACTATCTCTAAACCTAAATTATCCAAGCTGAAGGCGAAGACCATGACATTAAATTATTTTGTAGCCTTTTCATTGTCTGACTCAATTGTGGATGTACAATGGCAAAACTGAGGCTCACATTCTTGGTCTTTGAATTTTCCCTCTATTACTCTATACTAGTGGTATCCAAAGTTGGATGTCCAAGATATCAGAATACAGAAAGAGGATATTAAAACTCTATTTATGTAGGCAGCCTGGAGTAGAGGATAAAGAGCTGACCTCAGAGTCAGGAAGATATGAGTTCAAGTCTGTCTGACACTTACTGACTTTGTGATCTTGTGTAAGTGAATTACCTTATTGCTCTAGGCAGCCCTTTAAGACTATAAGGTATAGGAGAGTTGCCAACCAGCTTTGGCAGAGTGAATTTCTTCACCACATGCTCCCTACACCAATAAAATCATCAATCAATCCCTATATCTAGTTGTACATAAGGAGTGTTGGTGTGCTGTTATTGTTTTGTTTAACTCTTGTAGGTTATGTATGTCCCCATGGGTCTGAATGCAGTTCATAGGGAGGCAAGAATAGGTAACTCTAGTATCTTTTCTCCTCACCATTCTTCAAGGGAGACTTTGATTCTTGCCAGGAGGGGAAGTGGGACATTGAGTCAAAAGGTCACTGTCCTCTCCTCAGAGAGGGGGTACTGGGTTACAAATATGTCTGTCTTTTCTATTAAATATTTTTAACTTAGGAGATATAATTTTTATGTTCAAATTAAACTCCTGATTGTTGTTCCTTAATGTGAACTGAGGTCCCAAGCCTTATATCCAAGGCTTGACTTTCTTTCCATCAGATGCCAGTCACACAATGAACATATATAGTGAATAACAAATAAATACAACAAACCAATAGGAAACAAATCAGGGAAAGTAATAAAGAAGAACATATACCAGACAGTATAGTATGAAGGAGCTCTCCCATTGGGAGT
>NW_020945004.1:128823-146853 GCF_900497805.2 Vombatus ursinus | reverse complement strand
TCTCTCTTGAAACTAGAAGAGCCCCAGATCTCTCTTCTCTCCACCTTACCTTTTTTTTTTTTTTTTTTTTTGGCCAGGTAATGGGGTTAAGTGACTTGCCCGGGGACACACAGCTTGTTTGTGTTATGTGTCTGAGGCTGGATTTGAACTCAGGTCCTCCTGACTCCAGGGCCAGTGCTCTATCTATTGAGCTACCAAGCTGCACGTCTACCCTACCTCTTGCACAGGCACAGGGCATTGAATAATAGGTCCCTATCAATAGGGAGAAAGTCTCATATAATTGGCCTCTCTAGCCAAGGAATATATACATCTATATATCTACACACACAAATACACACATGTATATATCACATATGTATATATATATGTAACATATAATATATAATGTATAATACAATTATACAAATATACATGTATGTGTATTCTTTATCTTTACACAATAAAGTAATAACCTTCACTAATATTGAATATACAGATTGACCTTCATGCTCGCATTTGGTCCATATGTCAGATGGTCATATAACACAAACAATGTTCAAAGTTATCTTGAGGGAAGAATAAAAGTTTCATGTTGCAAAAGATTTGAGAGCGGCACCTCATTCACTTGCTTCCAGTATATTGCATTTTATATTTGCTTAGTTAAGAAATCTATGGATTATATCATCTTGTCCATTGCTGAGTCTTTTCAATCATGTTTGACTTTGTGACCCCATTTGAGGTTTTCCTGGTAAAGATACTGGTGTGGTTTGCCATTTCCTTCTCCAACTCATTTTATAGATGAGGAGTTGAGGCAAACAAGGATAAGTGCTTTGCCCACATAGCTAGTAAGTGTCTAAGGCCATATTTGAACTCAAGAAGATGAGTCTTCTTGATTTCAGGCCCAGCAATCTGTCCACTACATCATCTAGCTACCCTTTATATCATCTAGTTTTAAATTAATCTTCAAAAATGTATAATTGTCTTTAAAAGACAACTGCAAATTTCTTTTGCAGTTGAAGTCATACTTACAACACAAACATAAGTGAAAAGCAAGAAAATGAAATAACTAACACTATTCTCAGTGTGGGCTCTTCATCAGTCATACGATGAGTTTAAAGCCATGATGATCCTATTCAGTCCATTATTTTATAAAATTTCACTAAACTTAATGATCAATGTTTAGAAGATTCTTTTGAGGTTTTTTATTCAATAGTGAAAGGCAAAAAGCCATATGCCTTTGGAGAAATACTTGTTCTTGTGGTAAAAATCATTACTCTAATACATAGAAAACATGACAACAAACTAAAATTTGTCTTTTGTCAGTAGATGCCATTGGAAGATACTTAGATAGCATTGTGGAAATTCTGAAGACACAAGTGTCAGAACAAATTACAAAATGTGGGAAGTTAAAGAAAAAAATACAGATGTTTCTATTATTTCTTAGCATACAATGTTTATTAGGCTTTATTTCAAAAATATATGAAGAACCATGTTTTTGTAAATCACTAAGGGGAAGAGTATACGTGACCATCTGACATATGGACCAAAGTAAAGGATATACCCTTTACAGCAAATGATTTCTTTAATAAAAAATGTTTTCTGGGAAAACTGTTTAAGTATAGTCACTAACAGAGTTGTGGCTTTGTCTAGAATTTTAAAATGAGTCTGGGATAAGGTTACAGAGATACACTTATACCTTTCCACATATGTCACTTGGCAAGGGAGAAGAGAATAGTAGCAGAAGTCAGAAAGGAACCACAGAGAGTGAAAGCAAATGTGCTTCTTTCTCCTTACCACAGGTCTCTTTGTACTGTCCCTACCACACGTGAAATTCATTGACTGCATTATTCATTGGTGACATTATAGCTGTATGACTCTGGGCAAGTCAATTACTCTCTCTCAGTCTCAGTTTCTTCATGTGTAACATGGTGATGATAATAACATCTACCTCCCAGGATTATTCTGAGGATCAAATATTATATTATTAAAATAAAACTTATTTGCCATTGAGGCAAAGAAGTTAGAGCAAGAAATGCATAAAATTTAACAGAATGTTATCAAGATGACTAAATCAGGCAAAGCCAAGTCTAATCTTTAAAATACTTTATAGTGAGATGCATAGTGAAAGTTAATGTCTTTTATACATCTTAAAGATTTATTGGTTATCTTATGACAAAGAGGTGTCAAACTTTAATATGTTATACATTTTTCTTTTTCACAAAAAAAAGTATTCTAATTTGGCTGACACTTTTTTTCTGATGACAAGTGGTTGTCAGTATTATGCTACCTAGCAGACATTTGTGGCAAAAGTGAAACTGTAGAATCTATCTCTTGAGAAAAAGTAAGATGATCATCTATTTATATCTCTGATGATCCCCTTTACCTAACCTCTCTTTCTACTATATTGGTGAAATTTATGTTACTATAAATGGACCCCTCACTAACAAATTAGTTACCTGGTGAAGCATATTTTGGTGGACATTAAATGTTTCTTTTCAGGACATTTTGAAAGTGGAAATGAGATTATTTTCATAGGCACTACGGTACAGCTTGCTAATAATTTGTTGTTCAGCCGTTTCAGTTGTATCCGACTTTAAATGATCCCATTTGGGGTTATCTTGGCAAAAATACTGGAGTAGTTTGCCATTTCCTTCTCCAACTCATTTTACAGGTGAGGAACTAAAGCAAACAGGGTTAGGTGACTTGCCCTGGGTCACAGGGCTAATAGGTGTCTTAGGTCAGATTTGAACTCAGGAAGATAGGTCTTCCCAACTTCAGGTCCACCACTCTATACACTGCACCACCTAGCTGCCCTTGCTAACAGTATAGCATGTTAACTATGTCCTCCCTTTTCATCTAGACAATGGAATGATGAAATGTTGAGTGAAGCATGCAGATTGGTGCTGGATGAAATCCGCATTCCACCAACAGCTGTAGGAGGCATGGTAGAATACAAAAGAACCTTGATTATCAGTTTCATCTTCAAATTCTACCTCAAAGTGCTAAGAGAACTGCATAAGCTGGTAAGCTACTTTTTCTGTCTTGAAATTCACTGATATTTGTGTATGCTTTGTGAGTCTAATCTGTGAAAGATTTTTTTCCATAGCAGTCTTCAATAAGATTTTTTTAAACCTAGGTTTTGCTATCAGATAGTTTTTTATTTATATTTATTTAAATATTTATTTAAATACTTATATAATATAATGTATTGTATGTATGTATATATATATATATATATACACACACATATATATTTAAACTGATATTACCAGATCATTGTACAGTGGTAAAAGAATTTACAGCTGTAACTTCATGCCTAACCAGCAGAACCTGAGTTTAAGGTAGTTAGTTGCACAGTATTTCTGAAGTAGGAAATGTATCCATCCTTTCAGTGCCAGCTAAAGTACATCCTTAATGAGGAAGTAAAGTTTCAAGGTTTTGGAACAGAGGCCCTGGCCCTGGGACCAGGGTCTGACTGTGTAAAGGAGAAAAAGGAGCTTGGTGGTAGTAGTGCAAGGAAGAAACTTGATCAGTGGGCTACATGCATGCCTTTCCACATATGTCATGTGGGGAAGGGAAAAGAGACCAGTGGCAGAGGTCATAAAGGAACCATTGAGGGTGAAAGTGAGTGGCCTTCTTTCCCCTTCCTGCAGATCTGTTCTACTGTCTCTAGCCACAATTTGTGCAGCCACCAAAAGGGAGATAGATACCTTAGGTACAAAACTAACCTAGAATGTGGAACCTACAAGGAAATTTTATTTTCCTGTCTATCTTCAATACATGAGTCAGCTGAAACATTAATGATAAGAGAAATGTTGTCAGGAAGAAAAACTGGTGGTGAAAAGTGCTAGAAGAAATGAGTGGTAATGGAATCAAGAATAGAGGTGAATGGATTATCTTTCGTAAGGAAGAATCCCACTCTTTTCTCTGAGGCTCAAATGAATAAAGGATGAATGATGACATTTAAAAGTTTTAAACAGATAGGCAAGGCTAATTCATATTGGATCTCCTTAATATTCTTAGTACAATAAAAAGTGAAGCCATCTTCTTAGCTAGGTTGGAGGGAGCAGAGTTGAGGATTTTATGAAAGCAGATAAGATTTATAATTTCTCACCATGGAAATGCTGTAGAGAAGTTAGTAGGAAATATAGGTTTAGGAGAAAAGATATTGAGTTGTATTTCAGAAATCTTGAGTTTGTGAAACATCTAAGTTGAGACATTTAGCTGGTAGTCAGTGATGTAAGATGGAAGAAAAGGTGATAGATGAGTCCCAGCTGTGCAGAGGGATGATTATTAAACATGTGGGTACTGATCAGATAATCAAGAAAAATAATGTAGAGATAGATGAGGAGAAGACATAGGATAGACCAAGGGGTATATTGATGCACAGGAGACATGTAGATAATGCAAAGGTGACTGAAAAGGCTTCCTTCTAGATGACAGGAGGAGAACAAGGAGATAGCAGCATCACAAAAACCTAGAGAGGAGAGATAATCAAAAAAAGGTATTAGATGCAGCAGAGATCAAGAAATATGCTAACTGAGAAAAGGCCATTGTGATTAACACTTAGGAGATTATAGAGTTTGGAGAGAGTGATTTCAGGCAAGTGATGGGTTTGGAAGTTAGCTTGAGATGGGTCCAGAACTGAATGGGATGTTAAGTGAAGGTAATATATATAGAAAGCTCTTCCTTGGAGTTTTGGTTGGCAAAAGCAGGAGGAGCACAGGACAATTGCTTGAGAGAATGACAAGATTAAATCATTTTTTTAAGATGGGAGAGATTTGGGCTTATTCATAAGCAGAAAGGATGGAACTAGTGGATCAGGAGAAATAAAAGATTAAAGAGAAGGGTTATCAAAGGGGCTAGCTCCCAGAGGATAGAGAAGGCAATGGGACTAAGAGAACAAGTACAAGGATGAACCTTGGTGCAGCCCCCCCTCACTTAAATCTAATTCCCTTGCTTGTAATGGCATCACCTTGCTGATGTCATGGTCTTTTGGAGAATGAAGGACAAACAGTAGCAACAGCAGACCTAGGCAAACAGAACCACTTTTTCCTCTCAGAGCAAAGGAGAAGAGAATCATAGATCGTTTGGGGGGAAGTAATGTTGAGGTGATTTGAGGAGCAGAACTGGGGAAAAGAGAGCTGACAATGAATAGACTCAATTTTCTTGGTAAAATATGAGGGAAAGCCCTTTTCTGAGAGGGAGAAAATGCAGTAGAAACTTGATGAGAAAAGAGATGGCCCAAAATAGCTGTTGTGGGGAAAGAGAAAGGCAATCAATCAAGAAGAATACCTGAAGAATAAAAGCCAAAAATAATATTATGGCAGTTGCAGCTCAGTTTACACATCATACATTTTTAGTCGATCCAGCGAGAGCAGTTGTATGACTACTTCCATCAGCATTCAGCAGTGCAAGAGTAGGAAGTGAGAGAATGATGGGGGTAATCCAGAGTTGGAGTTTGGAAAGCCCAGAATAATATATCCTATAATATTCACTCAATTATTCCTTCAATTTACTGAAATAAGTGCTTTTACTTTTCCCCCTTCTCTCTGGAGCATGACTTCCATTTATCTTTTAGCAGAAGCTCTAATTCTTCTTATCATCCTTTTCCAAGTCCTCTTTGAGTCCTGTTATTTCAAGTTCTACCAAAGGACTGTGATAGTCACTAAATCTAGAAGGCTGCATAAATTTTTTTCCTCCAATGAAACCTTCCCATTGAAGCTAATAATTGAGGAACCTTCTGTGATATTTTCACATCCAGCATTACAATGACCCATCCTCCAGTAACAACAAACCCAGGATTACAATTGCTTTTTCTGCTATGTTAACCAATCACAAGAGGAGTATCATACTATATCCAAATGGTATTCCCAATTCAAACAAAAACAAATCCCAATAGCACACTTAACAATCTCTTCTAACAGTTCACAATCATGGTACCTATCAGTGTGTCCTGGTATATGAACGATAGTTGTAAATTTTAAAATTAAATAGTCATTTGGCCTTCTCACAAAGAATGTAGTAAAGTTCTGGCCCCAGATGACACATAACTTTATAGGGGTCCTCCCACTTAGGCCTAAGTAAGCAGACTTGTCTGATCTTGTATCATATAAGCCATTTTCTTTCTAAACACTGGATAGCAAAATGGTAGACCAACTTGACTTGGATCCTGTCCCTTTGGTGTTCTCCATGCACCAGTGATATCAAACGATGCATTTTCCTTTTGATGCTCATCCCGTAGTGCATGTTCATCATCTATTGTCTCAGCTTGCCCAGATGAATGTAATTACACCACATGAAGCTGCCACTTGAAAACCAATATCTCCTCAAAGTTTTCTTTTCTTTTTTCTTTTTTTTTTTGGTCATCTGTGTTGAAAGATAGGCTCTATTCCAACAATGTAATATGATGAACTGCCCAACTGACTTCCCACCAATGCTCAATCTATAGAACCTTTGCCTTCTTTACCTCCAATTGATTGATCCATCAATCCATAAGTGAATTCTCAAGAATTTATTAAGTACCACCCCCATGCCAGATACTAAGGTTAAAAAGAAAAGAGCAAAACAGCCAGCAAACAATTATTAAGTACTTATTACCTGCCAGGCACTGTGCTAGACATTGCAGAAAGAAAGAATGACAAAAATATGATCCCTTCTACCAAGGAGCTCACATTCTAGTGGAAAAGAACTTTCTAACAACTATGTATATGCAAAGATATATAAATGGAAGGTAATCTAAGAGAAAAGGAATTAGCAACAGGTAGGTAAGGCCTTTTATAAAAAGGTAAGATTTGAGTTAAATATTGAAGGAATCTAGGGAAGCTAGAAAACAGATGGGAGGAGGAAGAACATTCTAGGTATTGGGGACAACTAGTGCAAAAGCACTAAGTCAGAGATAGTGTATAGAGTTATGTAGGCCAGTATACCTCATTGCAATGCGTATAGAGAGGGATAAAGCATAACATGGTTAAAGGGGTAGGAAAGAGTCAGGTTATGAAAAGCTTTATGTGTCAACCAACGGACTTGTATCTGATCCTAGAAGAAATAAGGAGTCATTGGAGTTTAATGAGGAGAGTTTGACATATTGAGACCAAAGCTTTAGGAAAACAATTTTAGCAGCTTAGGGGAGGATGGATTGGAGTAAAGCGAGATTTGAGACAGGGTAAAGAACCAGAAGGCAATAGTCCAGGTGAGAGATGATGAAGTAATAGAAGGAGGTAGTTGTGTGAGTGGAGAAGACGGGACATATACAAGAGATGTTGTGAAGGTGGAAACAAAATTTGATAACTGATTGGACATATGGAGTAAATGAGACTGAGGATGACAGTGATGTTGTGAGCGTCAGTAACTGTCAGAATGTTAGAGACAATAATAGAAAAATACACAAAGTGATACGAGATAATCTTGCAGAGAGGTACTATAGGCTGGGGTGGGGTGGACCAGGAAAAGTTTCATGCATAAGGCATCACTTGATGTGAGTCTTGAAGGAAATGAATGAATTTAAGAGGTAAAACTTGAGGAAGGAGATATTCTAGGGATGGAGGACAGTTAGTGCAAAATCACTGAGTCGGGAAGGAGACTGAATGTTGACTATGTCCAAGAGGAACAAGAAAGCCAGCATAGTGAATCATGGTAATGATATATAATAAAACTCAGAAGATTAAGCCCAATTGTGAATACTATTAAATGCCAATCAAAGGATTAATATTTGATCCTTTAGATAATTGGCAGCTACTCAGATTTATTGAGAAAGGGAATGAAGAGAAACATGTATGCAAGAGATGTTGTGGAGTAGAAACAATACTAGATATAGGAATCACCCCCTCCAACATTAATCACTTTCCATTTTGATTAGTATTGTATAATACAGAGTTGAATTAAGATTCAAGAAAGCTGGGGTTTGTTTCTTGCTGTGATGTTAGTTATATAACTAGAGACAAGATACTTAAACTTTCTGACCTTCAGTTTGGAGATGCAAAATGGAGATAATATGTGTAGACCCATCTCACAGAGTAGTTGTAAGGATCTCACAACTCTTCCTACCTTACATCTCAACAACTAATAAGAGGATGTATATAAAATGTTCTGTAAACCTTAATGCCCTATGTAAAATGTCAACTAGGTAGCTAGGTGGTACAGTGGATGAAGCGCTGGGCTTAGAATCAGGAAGACTCCTCTTCACGAATTCAAATCTGGCCTCAGATGCTTACTAGCCTTGTAACTCTGGGCAAGACACTTAACCTTGTTTGCCTCAGTTCCTCATCTGTTAAATGAGCTGGAGAAGGAAATGGTAAACCACTCTAGTATCTTTGCCAAGAAAATTCCAAAATACAGAATCTAAAATGACCACCGCCAACAAAATATCAGCTATCATTATCATTACTGTCATTATTTTAGTCCACTTGTGAATAGTGCCAAAGTCTTCCCTGATCATCCCTCAAGGATGGCCCTCAAGGCATTTATGTCTGCATTAGGCAAACAATACATGGTTCAGACAGTTTTCCCATGATCTATTTTGCAGCAAGAAATGTTTCACACAAACAAACTCACATACCGGAATAATATTTTACTTATTTCTCATAGCCCTTTACCATAAATAATTTTAGAGTGGAAATTTATCATGTGATACTGGGCATGATTAAGAAGAGCTAAATTTTTATAAGCTAAAATTTTATAATCTCAACATACATTACTTAATTTCCAAAACCAAAATAACAAGAATTCCCGGTTCAAAGGTATGGTCATTCATTATCTCCTTTATCCCACCCCCACCCCCACACACATCTGCTTTCACAGAAATCCACAGAAATTTAATGTTTTTGTTTTCTCTCAAGGATTGAAATTGCATGCACACACACACACACACACACACACACACACACACACACACACCTACATACAAAGAGTCAAAAGCAAGATAATAAAGGCTTCAAAATCATTCTCACTTTGCCATTACTAAAGAAAGAAAATACTTCCCACCAAATAAATTAATCTCTTCACTGGCGTTCAACCTGTAAAAGCAATCTTTCTCTTTATGAGGTTTCTTCTTATATATTCAGATGTCCTCTGCTTTCTCACCTGGACTCAAGATCCTCATAAAGACTCCCCTCCTCTTATAAGTGTATTTTGATAAAGTTTCCCAAATACTAGCCTGTACCAAATGCAGAATGTATATGTTCCATTTTCTTTGATGATCAAGTGAATAGTTTTGACTATCTAATATTTTGAAAATGCAAATGGAAAAAGGACTTTTAACTATTTGAACATGTTTGCCCTAATATATCACCCAGAATCCATGATGAACCCCCAAAGACACAACTTTATATTTTGTGATTTAAATATTTAATGCAAATTTTATTTGCAACTTGGCATGCCATTCACTAATGGAGTAACACAGACCATACTCCAATTTAACTCTGTTTATGCTTAGAGAGACATACAAAACACTAAATGTCATTCATATATACACACAGACACCTTTTCCTTTGCCCACCCTCCTTCATTTACACATTCTTTTATTTTCTGCATTTATATTCATTAACCTTTGATAATGGAAACTACCCATCATAAGAGATTCACTGACCTCTTTCCCTCCATTACTGTACTTGCACAATGATCTCTCACCATTTGTGTTAGTTGGAACTCATCATCTAGTTCAGTTCTTCTATAGCATTCCTTGACTTTGACCATTCCTTAAATCATTCAGCTTTCAGTCAATTAACATCTAATTCTTATCTATTGCATTTGAACTACTCCTCATTGAAAACTTGCCATTTACCCAAAGTTCCCATCTTATCCCCAAAGCAGCAGGGCATAGTGGAAAATAAATCAGAGTTAAAAGACTTCCCATTCTAATCCTGACTCTGCCCTTAGCTATATGATGTTGAATATATCACTTAGGAGAAGTTGAATTAAAAAGAATTCAACAATCTTCCTGAAAGGAACCCCAAAAGCAAGAGTCCTTGGAACATCACAGTTTTCCTTTCAAAGGAAAAATACTGCAATCATCCATAAAGAAAAAGTTTAATTACCAAGAAAGTCCAGTCAGTATCAAACAAGACTTAACTGCTTCTATTGAAAACCAGAGGAGATCTTGGAATACAGTATTCAAAAAGATGAAAGATACCAGTTTAAAATCAATAATAACTTCCCTACAAATCTGGGTATCATTTAATAAGGGAAAATGGATATTCAATGTTGTAGAAGACTTTCAAGCAGTTCTGATGTAAAGTCCAGAGATGAGCAAGAACTTTAAGATATAAACACAAAAATGCACATAAACCTATAAAGGTAAATTTATTTGATTAATTGGAAGCAGCTGCATGATTTTGTAATGATAACATTCTAATAGAGGGAGAAGAAACAAGAAAAACAATGGGCTTGGGGGTGAATAGGTTCTGTTCTTGAGGTTTCAAAAGAGGAAAGTAAGGGAGGACAAAATGAATACAATGGTGTGAACAAGAGGAAGGGAGGAATTTGCTATTTCTCATTGGGGGGTCTCTAGCCTCATTGTACCTCTGCCCAAACTTCTCTCAAGATCAGAAATTTTGTTCTTTCAATTCAACCCATTTCATAGCAGAATTGAAACCTTGGAAATAAATGAAAAATGTCACTTTCAAAGTCATACCCTCAAACCTTGATTTTCATAAAATATTTAAATGTGAAAGCATTTATCTTTTTTTTCATTTTTCAGGATCCCAGAATGTTCCCAGAAATCCCAGGAACTTCCAAAAGTGCTCTGGAAGAGTTTGCCATCAAGATTCCACAGGGAATACAAATGTTCCAGGTTGGTAGCTTCATTTAATTTGAAAGCAGAGAGAAAGCTTCATACTCTTGAGGCTATCAAGAAGCAGGTGCTCTCCATGCCCTCTCCCCATTTTCAGCATGCACATTTCCTGTTAGGCATTCTACTGGAGCCAAATGGATTTGATCACTATCATCTACATATGACTTTCTTAGTACTGGCTCCAATGCTTTTACCTAAGGGAATTTTAACTGAATTTCTACTTTGAGACATTCACCAAAAATGGCCTCTTTGTTCTTTTCTAACATTTCAAATTTCTCCTTTAAAATCAGATGCAAATTTTATCTCCAGGAAGCTTGCCCTGATTAATCTCATTCCACTCTGATCACTCTTTTATTTACTTCATGCCTCCTCAGCACTGCCCTATCTTCCTTGAATTAATATGTAATACTATATATACTATATATTATATGCATACTATATAGAGGTAAATAATAATATATGTAATACTATATATGTATAATACTGGTGTATACCATATATGTAATATATATTATATGTACATAATATATTGATATGTAAGATGATATAAAATACCAATATATACTATATATTCACTCTCTATGCAATATATACTACTTATTACACATGTATACATATTATATATGTATATATACTATATGGATATACTTTATATTAATATATAATATGTATACTCTAGGAACACATAGTATATATTGTATATATGTACATACACATGTATATATGTATGTAACCATCTATATACTATATATTTACATATAATACTACATATAATATAGAATAATATGGCAATTATATCATATGATATATACTATGTTGATATATAATACTATGCATTTTAATGTATATAATGCCATATATGTGTGTGTGTATATACATGTGTATATCTATGTCTATCTATATCTCTATATCTACATATCTTTATCTATCTATCTATCTATCTATCTGTCTGATATAATACTATGTATGTGAGGAAGGGCGCAGTGGATAGAATGTTGGAGTCAGGAAACCTGAGTTTGAAACTTGTCTTAGATACTTATTTGCTGTATGTCACTTAACCCCTATTTGTCTCAGTTTCCTCATGTGTTAAATGAGTATAATAATACCACCTACCTCACAGAGTTGTTAGGAGGATCAAATAGGATAATAATAAACATTTAGATGGGTATTTGTACAAAAGAATTTAAATAAATTTAACACCTTTGATAGGTATTAAAGATTCAAATAGTACTAAGACTTAGGGATACCCTGCATATGGAAAGTATTTGGGAACCTTAAAGCACTACATAAAATTTAACTATTATGTTGCTGTATAAAGGATACTAAATGATTTTCAGATGTATGTGTTCTATATTATACAACTAACGAGTAAATGTCCAGTACTATGCTCAGTACATAGCAAATGTTCATTGACAAATACCTGACATATTGACAAGGATATCTAGAAGGCCATTGCCTGTATGTGTGTGTTGTTTTTTTTTTTCTTTTCCTGGAGTTTATCAATGGCTCAGAAATGTTGCTTATGATAAAAATGTCCAATAGTGGATCAACTTTTTTTTTCATTTAAAAGTGTGTAGATCCCCACCAACCTCCCCAAGATCCAGTTGGACATCCAGTCATGCACCAGTCAGGGCTTAAACATGCCACTGGGGAATCTGTCTATAATGATGACATACTCCGAGTGGATGAAGAACTTCTTCTGGCTGTAGTGACCAGTACCAGAGCTCATGCAAAAATCTTGTGAGTAAAGCAAAAAGACATCCTACAAAATTACTGAATATACTTATAATGAAAAAATAGATTCTCTGTTTTATATTGGAGTCCTTTTATGCATCTTCAGGTCTTTCTGTAAAAAGTAATTGAGTTATTTATGGCAGAACTATAAATAAATCTATGGCTCAATACATACAATGTGTGCTCAATAATGATGCAAGTCAATGGAGAAGGAGAGAGAGGATAGGACATAGTGTACCCGAAGGACAGGATAGTGGCTATGAAGATATTACAATACATTATAAGGGATTTCACAAGTGCATAGTGCTTTCTGTTTCTTATTTGGAATCACTTAAAATGTATTGCAATAAAAATGTACTATAATTAACTTTGCAGCAACCATGTGATTCTCTGGGTCCACTGTACCCAGAAGTATGCTAGAGCCAGCTCTTCTTGGCTTTGTAAGATGATAGTTAAATGTTCAGTGTGAGCCCTTATATGTGAGAAGTTGGCAAATAATATAAATCAGCTTTGACTTATTGTTTTTTTTTTTGTTTCTAGACTTAAGATTGTGGAGAAATACTGCAGATTAAACTTAAAAGTATGCTGTGAATACATTTTTTGGGGAGAGTAGTTGTTAAGCTTATACCAGCACACCCCTGCCTGTACCCCATTCCCCTTTCTCTTCCCACCATGATTTCATCATAGTTTCAGTTAAAATTCCACCTTCTTTTGTAGCTTTTGTATATGGCTTTTGTAGCTATCCCTATCCCAACCTTTCCAAATTCCACTGCCTTCCATCTATTATTTCCTATTTAGCTTCTACATAGCTTGTTTTGTATATATTAATTTGCATATTGTTTCCCCATTACACTGTAACCTCCTTGAGGGAAGGGACTTTCTTTTGTCTCCTTTAGTGCCTCCAGGCACAGTGCCTGGCACATAGAAGGCACTTAATAATATTTACCAGTTGATTGATTGATCATTCCCTTTCCCTAGTAGCCTGCATGACTTAGGCTGCTGGTGTCTTTTGGTAGTTCCTTGCTACCATCACCTGTCTTTTAAGAACCAATATCCAACTTGGTTTGCTGGAGAGGGTAGAGACATTTCTTCTCTCCACTCTTACCCTATTATTTTCTTCCTTCCTCTTTTTTTCTTTGATTGACCCCCTATTTCCACTTTTTTCTTTCAGCATTAACTAGACCAATATTTACTGACCTAGCTAACAGATTAGATACTGGATCCATAAAGAATAGAATTGGTTTGATAAATGTGGCTCAACTTTTCCATAATCTTCCTTTAGCTTTGGCTTTGCTTGCTTAGAGATCTGATGGAATTATCATCTTTCCTGTGCCCCAAATGATACTTTTATCTGGCTTTTCAGTCCACAAGGAAGGAACTTAGAATTGCCTCCTTTGTCCTAGAACCACTAGAAAAGAAAAACTTTTACTTGTCTGGACTCGAAATTTTCAATTTGGGATTTGGATTTTTTGTACCAATGTTCTTGTCACCTGCAACAACTCCCTAGAGATGCCAATGTCTCCAGTCTTGGAAATTTTTTCTTGCTCTTTATTGAATGAGCCCTCCCTCATCTGAGGATTAGGTGGAAGGGGGCATAAGAAAACTTCTTGAATAGCTAAAGGTCAGAATGAAATACTGGTTAATAGGTTAAGATTCAAGGATTAAGAAATAAAGTGAGGAACTGGAAGGTTCCAAAGTGAAAGTCAGCATCTGAAGCAGTGTCAGTAGCTGATAGGGGCTTATTATGAAGCAAGGTCTTTCAGGCTTTAAAGGTTCAGTACCACACATGTTATGTTTTGCTAGACAGTAGCCTCAATTTGCTCTACTTACCGATTTCTTCGAAAGTACAGACTTCAAGTAGCCCCTGCCTTCCTTCCAACCCACCCGAATTCCCAGAAGAATTCATGCTACCATCACCTACTACAGTAATTAGGAAACTACGTCAGTGGAATTGGCAGACTGACTTTCATAACTTGGGTCCTTCCTTGTCATTTTCAAGATTGCTGGTTTCACAATGAGAAACAATCATTAGCACACAATCTCTAATTCAACCTTAAGATCAAGGTCATTGAATCACAATCTATATTATTAATCCTAATATTTTCCTTCCAAGGTCAATTGATGTTTCAGAGGCCCTTGAATTTCCAGGTGTTGTGGATGTGATAACTGCCAAAGATGTCCCAGGAGAAAACATCAAGGAAGGGGAGATATGATATGCAGAAAATGAGGTGTGCTATCTGTTCCAGGACCAATGAGGAACTTAATATTTGACTATTTCATGTGTGATTTACTATTCTAAATATTGTGCCTTAAAAGTCCAGAATACTCATTGTTTTCTTTGCAACTATCATATAGACTATCTACACCATGTACAGATACTTGTGGGCAGAAATCCTATGTTTGAGTCCTAGCTGTAGCAGAACAGGGAACCTCTTATTTTTTCTACTTGCATCCCCACTTTAGCATAGTACTTTACATATAGTAAGCACTTAATAACTGTTTTATTTATTTTGTTGCTTGTTTGTTTATTCATTCATTCACTTACTAATGGAGTAACCTTAGGAAATTCACTCTATCTCTCTAAAATTTTGTTTCCTTAGCTGCAAAATGGATTTAATAATAATAATAATTAATAATAATAATGACATATACATATGTACATATATATATTGCTATCTAACTCACAGTTGTGGGAATCCAATAAAATGATGGAGGGAAACTAAATTCTTTTTCTGGATAAGTGTGGGATAATGCAAAAAGCATTGAATTTGGAGTAAGAGAATTTGGGTTACAAATATGTCCTTACTACTTTTCTGATTGTAAGCAAGGCTCTTCATCATTCTAGATATCAATTTTCTCATCTGTAAAATGAGGAGTTGTACTAGATGATAACTGAGATCTCTGTCAGTTCTGAGTTTATAAACTAATTTTATTTCTAGTACTAAGGAATAATAATAGCTAACATTTATATAGTACTTACTATGGGCTGGGTACTGTGCTAAACTTTACAAACCTAGGAGGTAATAATAATAATAGCAGCTAACATTTCTATAGTGCTTACTATATGAGAAACACTGTGGTGAAGTGAGTAGAGTGCTTACCTTCCTGAGTTCAAATCTGGCCTTAGATACTTACTGACTGTGTGACCCTGGGCAAGTCACTTAACCCTTTTTGCCTCAGTTCCTCATCTGTAAAAAAGTGAGGTGGAGAAGGAAATGGCAAACCACTTCAGTGTCTTTGCCAAGAAAACTCCAAACAGGGTCATGAAGAGCCATATAGGACTGAAATGACTGAGGGAAAAGAACATGTGCTAAGCACTTTATCATTATTATTTCATTTGATTCTCATAACAACCATGGGAGGTAGATGCTATTTTTGTTTTCAGTTTACAGATGAGGTAGCTGAGGCAAGCAGGGTTAAGTTACTTGCCCAGGCTCAAACAGTTAGTAAGTGTCTCAGGCTAGATTTGAACTCCTTCCTAGCTTCAGGTCCGGAGTTCTATACACTGTACCATCTAGTTGTACTGTGTTTTATGGGAAATGAGATAAACTCTCATCAGCAGAATTTAAAATTTATGGTGACCACTCTCATGGATTGATAGATAATATTTGGTTGCATTATAGGTGATTTGCGTAGGTCAGATTGTCTGTGCTGTGGTTGCAGATACATATGGCCATGCAAAGCAAGCAGCTGAGAAAGTGAAGATTATTTATGAAGATGTGGAACCAAGAATCATAACCATAGAGGTAATCATACTATTTCCTAATGTTTCTTGTAAAAATGGTGGAGGTTTTCTCAGAAGTTAATATACCACATCACAAGCTAGCCTCACTTGGGCTTAACATATACTCTCTGTAATTCCATCCCTGCTTAATTGCTTGTTTCATATTTCACTTATTTATCTACTGGGCCCTGAAAAATTAAAGCAAATTAAAGTAAAATTAAACTACGCCCCTTTCTGATAGTACCTGGACTGTCCTTTGCTAATCTTTTATCAAGAACTGGAGACTAATTGTAGGATAAAAGACTGTAGAGCTGCCCTCATATTTATTTATGTCAGCATGTATGTTTGTGTATGTGTGTGTGTGTACATGTGTATCTGTATATATATAATATGTGTGTGTGTGTTTGTGTGTGTGTATGTGTGTGTGTGTACATACATCAATAATATACGATCATACACATACATAGGAGAAAAACTTTTAGTCAATGGAAAACCAGAGTACTACAGAGATCCCCTCCCTAAAAAAAAGAATGAGCTCCAGGCCCTGCACATTTTGTTTTCTTTCTTTCTTTTTGGGAGGCAGTTGGGGTTAAGTGACTTGTCCAGGGTCACACAGTTAGTAAGTGTTTGAGGTCAGATTTGAACTCAGGTCCTCCCTCCAGGGCTGGTGCTCCATCTACTGTGCCACCTAGCTGCTCCTTCATATTTTCATGAATGTAATTCAAATACTCATCAGAGACTGCTAGGTGGTACAGTGGATAGAATATTGGATTTGGATTTGGGAAGACCAGTTGAAATCTGACCTCAGAATTTAGTAATTTACAAACCTGGGTAAGTCATTTTACTTCTTTTCAGCCTCAGTTTCATTGTCTATAAAATGGAGATTATAATAGCATCTACCTTACAGGGTCATAATATGTAAAGATCTTTGTGGACCTTAAAGTGTTATATAAATACTGTTATTTTGAGAGTTATAATTAGAATGAGGAAGGTAGGACTTTTTCTTGAGGCTGGTAAGGTAGAGGCTCATTTAGCACCTTCCAGGTGGCAATTTGACTTCCAGAAGCCCAGAAGTCCTTGGTTTCATTCACTAGTGTCCTTCTACTGCCCTGAAGCAGTAGTATATGCTCCCCTTTCCTCCAATTCATTGCCTCCTCATCCATTAGCACTATGTCATTCTTCCTTAGCCCTTCCTTCATAACAGGGTGCACTTCCTCCTCTGGTAACTCATGCTTGCCTCATCCAATGGATGCACTTCTTTGTCTGTCTACTTCTTCCCCTGCTAATAGAGGTTTATTTCTACATATCCCCTGCTTTGCTAGCAACCTTACCTAGTAGAATCTTCATTTCTTCCTGCTAAGCTCTGCCATGATGGTAATGGTGGCTTTTTCCTTTGCAAGCAGAGTTGGGTATGCTACGGTAGACTAATTGCTAATTTCTATGATATATGAAGAAGAAGAAACTGACTGTAATGGGTTGCCTATAGGTCCTAAGTCCAGGCTACAGATTTAGTGGTAGGGGGTCAAGGAGAGGAAGGTATCTTTCATCTGAGCTCACTGTACCCAATGTGAAGTTTACCATCTGGCTCTGTGGCAAGATGGTAATTCACAGGGTCAAGTATTTCCACTACACTTTGCTATCATTGGTTCCTTGTAGGCAAAACCCAGAAAAAAGCTTCAGAGGTTCCATGGTGGTGGTAGGGAGAATTACATGGTTTTCTAGTCCTCTTTTCTACTCTCCCTGAACACGGCCCTCACCTTGAGTAATTGCAAATTACTCAAGTGCAAATATAATGCAAATATAG
>NW_020945004.1:120574-128813 GCF_900497805.2 Vombatus ursinus | reverse complement strand
AGAGAGAGAGAGAGAGAGAGAGAGAGAGAGAGAGAGAGAGAGAGAGAATCTAAACCTATGTTCTCTAGTTCCAAAGCCACTTTTCCCACTGTTCCCCAATACCTCCTTAGACAAATGGAAGTATAAAGATTTACACAATGATTATTGGGAAGACTGGCCGGAAGCCTGTAGGATTTTTGACATCTCTGTTACACAGCAGGACCTGTGAAATCTTTATGGATTTTGATAACTACCAGACACATCTCAAATGACTGTGCAAATCAGGAGAGAAAAAAAGAACATACCCAGGTTATGAACCCCTCCCCTACAGAAAAGAGTGAGAGGGTGAGTGAGGCTGTGGTGAGGATGATCTCAGTATGGCTACCTGAGAGAATGAGTCAATTTATGCCAAAGAAAGTAAGGAACTGAAAGTGCACATCCAAATCTGACAAGACTAAGAGCAAGGGGCAAGGAGAAGAAGGGAAATAGAGAGGGAAGGCCTATTAACCCTCTGCGTAGTATGCATACCAGTGGAAAAATGGTGATAAGAGCTGCAAAATTAGATTCTGTAGAATGCAACTTAGCTGAATCATTGGTTTTATGAGCTCCATCTACTTCTTTTTGGAAGAGATTGCCTGAAGTGCAGTGGGGCAACACAAGGTGACGTAGGGCAGAGGGTATTTTTCATATTACGTAACACCAGCTACTTGAGAATAAGCACTAATTTCTTTTCTAATCTCTCAAATCCTTTTTCCGTAGTAGGCACTCAATAAACCCATGGAATGAGTAAGTGATGTAAATGATATTTATGAACCAATCAAAATCATACTTCAGTTTACTTTATTGTCACTGAAATAGGTAGGGAAGGACAACTAATAATGGTATTAAAACTCCTCTGAAAAATATTAATACACCCTTCTATTGTTCTCTCCACAGGATGCCATAAAATATAATTCCTTTTTTTTAAATAGAAGAAAATAGAAAAAGGAAATGTAGACAAAGCATTTAAATATGTAGATGAAATAATTGAAGGTAAGTTTTTCTTTATCTGGGATGAGGAACTTGCAGGTGGTCTTCAGAGAGGTAGTAATGTGAACTACAAATTGGAGAGAGATTGGGTCTGGATATATCAATATATAAGTAATATATATAGAAATGAAAATTGAAACCATGTAACCTGGGTACTGAGAAGAAACAGAAAAAGGCTCAGGACAAATTTTTGTCAGATATTCATGATTGGGAAAGTGGGGAATATGGCTATAGTGTAGAACATTGAGGCAGAAAAGGAGATGAAGAAGCAGTCTTATTGGTAGGAGAACCAGAGGACAGTAACATCATGAGATCCAGGAAGAGGGATGGCCAATAGTGCTCAATGCAATTTTTTAAATTTTAGAATGGGAATGTGATTTAATATGTGAAAGGAGTTTAAAAATGAGAAAACTCTGCTAACAAAGATCAACAATTGTTTTTCAAATTATTATCTTAAGTATATCTTAAGCAACATGCCCATGGTTATACATCTAGTACGTGTGTGACAGAAAGGTTTTGATCCCAGGTCTTCCTGACTTCCAGCCTAAGACTCTATCCAGTACACCAAACTGGCTTAATAAGCAAATACAATGTAGGGAATGAATTATGTAATTCAATTTCTTAACATTTTAATATTTAGAAAGTGATTTTATCATGATATGTAAGGAAAGTGTTATTATACCCATTCAATAGTTGAAGAAACTGAGGTTCTGGAAGATAAAAACACTTATACATGGTTACAAAGCTAATGGTCCATGATGGAGTCAAAATTTGAAGCAGAGTTCCTGATGCTATTAAATGTTCCTTCTGCTTTGCTATGTTGCTTCTCATCATAACTATCAAATGCTGCCCAAAGTTCCTTGCTTCAGTGGTTTGCCAGATTCTATCTTGAAATTCATGAAATAGACTCAGAGCTTTTATAGACCCTCCCAGTCACACTCCCTTTGATATCCTTCTCTCCATAGGAGATGTGTACAGAAGAATATAGATGAGACAATTACTGCTGTTTTTTCCCTCTAGATTTTCATGGTCTAAAGAAAAAAAAAAGAACTTCATGATACAGATACTTTTGTTTCATCTCCTTGCAAGAGACAATCAACCCTCCCCCACTGAGAAGTGTCATTCTTTTTCAGTGAATGCAGTTCAAATCCATTCTAAAGGTCAAAGGAATGAAGGTTTCTTTCCATATCATCTGATCAAAACTTCTAATCCCTAAAAAATGCCTTTTGGCAGTTATTTTTCAGACGACCGTATGCCGTAGTAGAGTACATAAATCTAATATCTATCTGTCTATCTATCTATACATACATACACACATATATATGTATGTACATATGTATATATGTATGTATACATGTGGATGCATATGTATATATACACCTATGAATACACATATACATGTATAGATATGTTTGTGTCTCTCTCTCCAGTCTAAAGTCTCTACAACAGAGAAACCCTGCAAGCATCAGGGACAACTTGTCCATATAAATCAATTTCTCATGGTCATTTTTCTGAGCAATATGGAAATTATCATGGCAAGATTGGTATTGGTTCATTAATGTATATGGAAAATACAGAAACATGGTACTACTTTAGTCCTTTTCCTTCGGGACAATGTCCTAGGAGAAAAACGTGTGTGGTTTGAGGCTTCTTAAATGTTTGCTCCTACTTTAGATATTATCTTCACTCATCTGTATATGTTATTCTTAACCAGCAGAGGTCGCAATGACATGGATTAAATTTCAGTTTCTTTCTCACTTGTGTTGGCCATAAAAAATCTTTAAAGTCAATAATAAAGCTAAAACAGATCAATATATTCTAAAGTTATGATTCAGTATCCTTCTGATCCATAAAACAGATGAGCTGAAACCCAAGAGGGAGAAAGGAGAATCTGATGTCACATTCGATAGCATTGCTTAATGACCAAATGTACATAAACAATAACTTTAGCTCACGCCATCCCAAAGCTATGCCTGTTGACTAAAATATTTAAAAATTTAACAAACTGCCCATAATAAAGCAGGCTATCCACCTTCTGACAGAATGGGGAGGGATTTTGGGTGCAGATTGGGACATAAATGTTTTGGATGTGGCCAATATAGGAATTTGTTTATTTGGCTATAACCCTTTTCACAAGGGTTTGGTCTTTTTATCTTATTTTTAATTGGGGGATATCATAAGAGAAAATGTATTTTTGTTCATTGAAAAAAATTAACTTAAAAAGACTTATCTAGCATCTCTGAGTTGTTAGGATGATTGGATCAGGAACATGTAACTTGGTCTAACTTTGGCCCCCTTTGAAGGAAATCAGGAATATAGGCAAGCTAGGAAGAACTCAAACATTATACCAAACATAAAAGTGTTTGTATTAAACTCCATTATAATGTTGCCTTTGCATTCATCATACGTAGTGCTTTTGAAAAAGAAAAGGAGCTTACCAAATAATAGAAAATGAAAAAATAGAATGAATTGTACTGAAAGAAAATTCATCCTGCTTCTGGGATTGATTTTTCCCTAAGTGGAACTTAACTCCTGTGAGTGTACAAGTACCCTACAAGGATTGGGAATATATGCCAATAAGAGTTGCTTCTCAGTCAAGGAGACCTAAATTGATATTCAAGGTGAAATGCTTTAATACAACGGAGAATAAAATATCCACAGTATGACTGAATAACAGTCCTAAAAGTGCATATAGTAAACATAATGTGAAATGCCAGAATTTGTGTATATCTCAGGTGAGGAACACTGAGTTCCATAACCAGGATAGGTTCCCAATTTCTCAATTTCAAGAAGCAGAATAATTGTTAAGCTTCAGATCTGAATGTCACTAGAATTATAATTATAGATCAGCAGCATTAATGTCTATATGTTTTAGGAAAAGGTGTGATCAGTTCTAAAGAAACTACAGGATAATGTAATATGTCATTTGCCAAAGAAAAGGAAAAAAAAGACTCTAGATATTTTCTCAGTTTGTATAAAAGTTATCAGGACAGAGAAAGGAAATGATGAATCCTCAATCAAATATTTCTATTCTGATGACGCCAAACAAAATTTTTTTAGAAAGTTAGGTTGTATCAGGGCTTCTTAAACTTTTGTGTGTGTCCATGGCCCTCTTTGGCAGTCTAATGAAACTGATGGACCTCTCCTTAGAATAATGCTTTTAAATGCATAAAAGGGAAAAAAATACAGGATTATAAAGGAAATCAATCACAATAAAAGAAAAGTGTAAAATTTTCCTGTAGGAGTTCACAAATATCTCTGAACTCTTTACAAACCTCTTTGGAGTTCATGTTTAACCTCATTTTAAACCAAATTAAAATCCCCCTCCCCCCACTTACCATAGATTCATAGAAGGTTAGAGGTGGAAAAAACCTTAGAAAACATCTAGACCCATATCTTCATCTCATAGATAGGGAAGCTGAGGCACAGAGAGACTCTGTCTTTTGTTCCAGGTCAGGGAGCTAGTTAAAGATGGAGTCAGGACTAGAGTATATCATTTTAAATCAAAAGAAATAAAGTAGCCATTTTAAGCTAATATAGGTTTCTTTGAATAGAATGAAAATAATAAATGATTATGACCTAGTAAAGACTTTCTTTTCCTTTCCTTTCCTGATGGTTATAACAGGTGAAGTCCATGTTGAAGGGCAAGAACATTTTTATATGGAAACACAAACTATCCTGGTACACCCAACAAGAGAAGATAAAGAAATGGTGATACACGCAGGAATGCAGTATCCAACTCATGTTCAGGTAAAATGGAGCATTTTCAGAGAGCTATGTCTTCTTTCCTCTTTGGGGCCGTGCCTTAAGTTTGTTATTGGATGGATCCCACCACAGTATCATCATAGACATGGCATAATGGTTCCCTGGTCTTTGGATACTACATCATCACCTTCTTTTCTAGTACATTGGCTACTGATGAAATTGAGGATTTTAAAAACAGAAACAAAAATAAGACAGGAGGTTCCTTAAAAAGCTTTCAAAACAATTAGAACATTTCCTACATTCCCAAATTCTATAACTAGGTTCTATTTCTCTTCAGGAACCAGATTATATATCAACTAAGTTAAAAGAAAACAAGTTTCAAAATCTACATTATTGTTTGAAAGATCCTTTTCTAAATGTTGGTTTGATTGTCGTGTAGAACTTGCCTACATTAGCCAATTATGCATGTATGAAAATATGATATATGGACTTTATTTAGGATTTTAGACCAACTCTATTTGGTATAACAATCTGCATTGTTCTTTTTATGAGATGAAATAATGTTTCTGCAATAGCAGAAGAAAATAGCACCACCAGATTAATTTCCTCTCAAATAGGCATTTGTCTCATATCATTCTATCTGCAAAAGCAGATGCAGCAAAAATAATTGTAGCTGATTATGATAATTCCACATTCAAGGAAATTCTACCTGTATTTCCATTACATAATAAATTTTCGATCTGTACAAGTGAACAGAATGAGAAAAACATATACAGTAGCCACAACAATGTAAATGAAAAGAATGACTACAAAAGTGAAACTGAATGCTGTGAAATTATAAACACCAAGCTTAATACCAAAGAATTAATATGAGAAGAGATTTTTCCTATTATTAGCAGAGGTTGGGGACCCTGGGTGATAAACACTACAAATTATTTCAGACATATTTGATGTATTGGTTGATTTTCCTGAAATGAAAATTTTCAGCCTTGACTCCCCAAGCAAATAGCATATAGATTTTGCTTTCAGTAACAGTCTTGATTTCTAATTCATCTTCATTGTTTATCTGCTTTTTGGTTTTTCTTTTTAATGAATTAATTTATTTCACTTGGCAAAAATATTACAAATCCAGCCTTAGTCTTTTTCTTGAGCCTTAATTCCATATCACCAGTTGTTTTATTTTTTATCATCTCAAATTGGATACACCATAAATGTCTCAAGTTCAATATGTCCAAAACAGAAGTTATCTCTCCCTTGCCACCGCCAAATACTTGCCCCTTCCTAACTTCCCTATTCCTTAAGGCACTAGCATTCTCAGTCACCCAGGTTCACAACCTTGATGTTATCCTTAACTAACTCTTTACTCACACTCACACCATGTATCCAATCTATATTAATGTGTAATCAAGTTTTGTAGTTTCTACCTTCATGTTTCTATTATATGTCCCCTTCCTGGCATTCACACAGCCTCTGCCCTGGTTCAGGCCTTCTTTACTTCATGCGTGGACTATTGCAATCACCATCTAATTGGTCTTCCTACTTAGTTTCCCCACACTCCAGTAAATCCTCCATTCAGCTGGCCAAGTGATTATCCTAAAGTTCAGATCTGAACACATCTTACCCTTCCATCCACTACCACCAATAATTTCCAGTGACTCCTTTGTACTTCTAGAATCAAATGCAATACGCTCTTTTGAAATTTAAGGACTTTTATAATATGACTCCTTCCTATAATCCACCATCACTGGCTGATCCTTGAATAGGACAGACTCCTCATCCCTTGACTATACCTTTTTTCCTGACCATTCTTCATGCCAAGAATTACTCTCCCTCCTCACTTCCATTCAGCTTCCATGAACTCCTTTAAGACAGCTAAAAATCTTCCTTTTGCAGGAGATCTTTCCAGTCCCACCCTTAACTGCTAACACCTTCTTTCTGGCATTTTCTTTCATTTCCCCTGAAATTATTTTGAGCGCCGTTAGTGCTTCTTCCCTCTCCCCACCCCATCTTTGTAACTCCGGAAGTTAGCACAGTGCTTGGCAAATAGCAAGCACTTCATAAAAGCTTGTTAACTGACTGATGCATCTAATTAGTTATTATTCTAATCTTATCATTTTATCTATAAAACTTAAATTAATGCATCATAAAAACCAAGCACTGCCTCTTGCAGAATTTCGTAGCTGCTGCTTTGGGTGTCCCAAGGAGCAGGATCATGTGCCACATGAAACGAACTGGTGGAGCCTTTGGAGGGAAAGTGACCAAGCCTGCTGTGCTGGAAGCTGTGGCTGCAGTGGCTGCTCACAAGTAAGGTTTTTTTTTAACTTAACAGGCTAATAATTATATGAAAGGCTCAGTCAGGAGGAGCTATGTGGCTCAGTGGAGAGAGTACTAGACTTAGAGTCAGGAAAACCTGAGTTCAAATCCTGCCTTAGACACAATATCTGTGCAAGCCTGGCCAAACCACTTAAACTTTCCATGCTTCAGTTTCCTCATCTGTAAAATAAAGATAATAATTGTATCAATCTCCAACAGTAAGTGTTAAGATCAAATGATATAATAGGTGCTTTGGAAACCTTATAGCACTATATAAATGCTATCATCAACAATATGAAAAATTCTAGTACTAAATATGATCTTTTGGTCTTGCTTAATAATTCTATCCAGGGGCAGCTAGGTGGCACAGTGGATAGAGCACCCTGAAGTCAGGAGGGCCTGAGTTCAAATCCAGCCTCAGACCAAACACTTGACACGTACTAGCTGTGTGACCCTGGGCAAGTCACTTAAGCCCAATTGCCTAAAAATTAAAAAAACAAAAAGAAATAATTCCATCCAGGCATTTTTGTTCATTGTATTTCACCTATCATTGTCTTCAAAATACTGAATTTTGCTGGTTTCTACCAAAATTGTATTTTTTTAATTCAAAAGGATAATTCAAAATGGGAAGTAAAACTACATTATGAACAAAGTAACAGATAATTTAGGGCACATGGCAATGCCTGGCCATGGATTCTCCTGGATCTGTACTATTAGTAGTGGCTTTTTTTTTGGAAGGTAAAAGGGGACATTGCAAAGTTTCTAAGAATCACAAATGTTCTCTATAACTACAGCTCACTGCATGCCTTTGATATTTTATGTAATACATTACAGACAGCAGAATATAGGAAAGAAAGCATACAAGTGTCCAGTGTGATATATTCATAATCCATGGCAGGCAACACTGGAACCTCATTCTCATTGGAACTGTATCAAAGAGGGATGAACATTACACACTCAGGTGAATATAGAAGTCTATCTTATCCAACAAGAAATGGAGGGGAAGAGGATAATAGAAAGAGAGAGTGATATAAGAGAGGGCAGACTGAAGAAGGAAATGATCAACAACAAAACAGACTTTTAGGAGGAACAGGAAGGCACCTTCACAAAAATTGACCATGTATCAGGTTGTAAAAACCTCACAAATGAATGCAGAAAAGCAGAAATATTTAAATGCACCCTTTCATTCCATAATGCAACAAAATTGCATTCA
>NW_020945004.1:116888-120564 GCF_900497805.2 Vombatus ursinus | reverse complement strand
GTAGCAAACTCTTAATGAATTTTTGCTGAATCAACTTTGTTTTAAAGACACATTGCAATGCAATAGTATGCTGACTTAGATAAAAATTTAAAAAAATATGGATTATATAGGATGAGAAATAAAATGTGCTTTGAGTTTACAATCTCAGCATGGGAGCCTGGCCTGATTCATAGTTTTGTGCTAATCCAAGAAAGTGCTTCCATTCCTATTGACAGAGAAAACAAATTGGAATTTGGTAACTTTTTTCATTTTGTTTTATTTGACTTGAGGATTTTAAAAATATGTTTGTTCATGATTAGAAACAAATTTGATGACAGTACTAGAATAGACACTATCATAAGTGTGGAATTCTAGGTGGCACAGTGGATAGGGTCCTGGGCCTGAGATCAGAAAGACCTGATTTCAAATCTGGCCTCAGTTACTTATTAACTCTGTGGTCATAGACAAGTCATTGTTTGCCTCAGTTTTCTCATGGGTAAGGTGGAGATAATAATAGTACCTACTTACCAGGGTTTGTTATAAGGATCAAATGAAATAAAAATTATTAGGTACTTAGCACAGTGTCTGTCACATAGTAGGTGTTATATAAATGTTAGCTATTACTATTGTTGCTTATTATTTAGTAACTTTACCAGTTAACTGTAGGTAATTAAATTGTCCACGTTTAATCATTTATTTGGCTATTGGTTTACAACGTGTGTCCAGAGCCCTTATACTTTTTTATGTATGTTCATTCCCAAATTGAAAAACGGTGGTGAAATGACAAATATGGTGGATCTGGTATACAACAATGTAGATTAGTGATCGTTTGGTGTTGAACCCAGAAACACCTAATGGCCATGTTATCTTCAGTCCACCCAAACCCATGCCCCAGTTATGTGTAGTGCTTTAATTTGACAATGAGAAGGAAGAATTTTTTGAAAGCCAGACTCCTTGTATGACCTTTAATATAGTCATTTTAAAAATATTTATTTAGAGGCATCTTTATTCAGGATAATGTATTTTATTCAGTAAAATGAGAAGACATTTTCACCTAATCCACAGTTGATTTTATTTGCAATAAGTCATTCAGGGTTTCTGTCCATCCTAATCTTTTATCCTGTGAGCCCTTCCCACTGAATCCCTAGGCATGTCCTTCAGTTTAGCCATTGACTATGCCCACCCCTCCATCCTACACTATTGAAAGTGGTCATAGCAGATAGAGTGCTAGTCTTCATGGTATAGTTGTTTTCTACTGGCACAGAACTTCATAGGAACAACCACACTTGGAGGAGAACCCATTTCCAGCCATGTATCTGAAGTGGTACATCTATTCAAATGGTATTTTAAATATTAGAATTATGCAATCTACAAACACAAAAAAGAACTACTTCAAATGTTGGCATTTTAGGAGAATACCCCCATTTCTGCTTATAATTTACTGTCAAATAAATATGCTAAAGGTGCCCAAGCACTAAGCTTTGGGGTTTGGGTACTGAAAGATATTAGCATGACAGTCAGTGAAATCAGAAATGTTTTTTTTTTCTTCTCCCAGGTTGCTAGTCGAGAACTGAAAATACCCTCCTCATACATACACCTTTCTGAAACAAGTACTACCACCGTGCCCAATGCCACCTATACGGCTGGATCTATGGGAACAGATATCAATGGAAGAGCAGTGCAGGTTAGATTTCTTTCTATCTTGAGTTCCTCTTCTCTGTCATAACTGTCCTCTTACATGGGGAAACAGGAATAGTATAAAGTCTCTCTTTGAATATTACTTATTTTAGAGAGTATCAATATTAGCCCACAATGACCATGTCCTCAAAGTAACCAACACTTAAATGAAAACAGAAAAAAATATAGTGAGTGACCAAGATAGGTCCAAATATCTTATATCATTTAGATTAAAAATAAAGATTATTGACTTTATTTTCATCTATATATTTGGGTTTCTACAAATATGTCTTTTTTTTCCCCTTTCAGTTCTTTATTCAGTGATTATTGGATTAGGTCTTTTAGGTGCTATTTACCAAAGTATATTTTAAGAAATGACCACCAATGCATTATTATAAAGTGAAATTACATTAAAGTGATAACATCACAAAAAGACCAACTCATTTTCAGCCCCTTTGGCTTAATATAGGTATATTCCAAAAATCTTAGTATAGTTTTAAACCATTCTTAGTGCAGTTTTAAGTTTTAACAGATAAAAACTTCACTAAGACTTTCAGGATACCTTGAATATTCATTGATCCATCTTTGGATGCCCTAGAATTTGACTTTTACCTTGATTGTTTTGCATCTCTAAATGATTGAATGTCTTTTAAAGAAAAACTAGAGATATTTATCTATGAATTACTAAATGCTACAGCATAAATTTTCTTAAGTAAACAAATTAAATATGATAATTTAGTGTAATGCATGAGAAATGTAACACTATTAAATTATATAAATATCAATAATCGTTCAGTTTGAAATCACTATCTTAAAAGTGTTAACTATGATGGAATAACTGTATTAAAATGTTTCACATTGTCACAAAATTGTGGTGAATTAAACGTAGCAACTTGTACTTGTCTTGGGAGGTGGTGTTGACTTTTCTGTTGCTGAAGATGTCCCATGATTATATGAAATGCAATGCAGTGAAGTAAAACAAAATATGACTTTATATTACATGTCGTGTTATGTTTTCTTCTAATATATTGAGATAGTCTGAAACTTTGCTCATATGGCTTTTTCAAATGGACCATTTTTATACTGTTTCCTTTTTTTGAGCCAGAGAAGAATTCTTTTTAAATGGAAAATAGAGTGAGATGGTCAGGGAGGGTGGAAAAATGATGAGAGCAAGAGTCACTTGGGTTCTTTTCCTGGTCATACCACTAACCAACTCTGTAACTATAGCTAGGGTCCTCTCCTCTGCATTCCAGCTTACTTTCTGAAATGAGCAGATTAGCCTAGAATTCAGGCTTTTTGTTCTGTGAAGTTTGTATTCAGTCAAAAAGCCACACGTGAAGATCTAGGGGGACACATGAGGCCTTGAGGCCACAGGTTCCCCACCCCTGGACTAGATGATATCTAAGGTCCTCCTTTTAGGACCAAGGTCCCCTTTCTGTTAGAAAATGTAGCCAAGAAGGGCGGAGCCAAGATGGTGGAGGGAAAGCAGTGACTTGCTTGAGTTCTCCCTCAAACCCCTCCAAATACCTATAAAAAAATGGCTCTAAACAAGTTCTAAAGCAGAAGAACCCACAAAAAAAAACAGAGTAAAACAAATTTCCAGCCCAAGACAACCTGGATGGCTGATCTGAAAGGTATATCGTGCCGGCTGGGAGAGGAGCACAGTGAGGCGTGGGCGCGCATGCCACAGTGACCTAGGAGCTGGCCTCAGAGGACTGACTCGCGGGCAGCTGTGTCGGTTTCCAGACTTCTCAACCCAGGAACACCAAAGACAACTTAGAAGGTCTGTGGGAAAAGTCTGTGACTGCTGTGAGAGAGGAGCTAGGTCTCAGCCGCCCCGAAGGCAGCAGCTGCCTCCTGAGCTTACTGCCCAGGGACTGAGGGGGAATCAAGTAGCTGATCAGAGGGGGATTGCAAGGATCTCTTTGCCAGTGCTGAGGCAGGAATCTCTTGCTTTGCCTGTGCCTGGATCTGGGTCACAGTTCTGAGGGGCAGTCCAGGGGTGAGGAGGAATGCTGGT
>NW_020945004.1:113280-116878 GCF_900497805.2 Vombatus ursinus | reverse complement strand
TGGTGGTTTCTACTGAAAGGGCTGAAGAAAATACTATTTTAAAATTTTATTTGTAGTGGGGGATAGGTCAATATTTAATCAAATGAGAAACTGATTCACCCATCTCTACCCATCTTACTTCACTGCAGGAAAAAGACTAAACACTCCTGTCATGTTTAAATGACAGGGAACAGTATACAGTAATTTCTCCCTCTCATCCAGGAATGTGTTGAAGCCAGCCCCAACCATGAGAAGGGACTGTTAAATTTGTAGTGTGAGCATTTATGCCATGGAAATCAAACTCTAAATCAGAACTTGATTTACTGTTTTGTTGATTATCTAGACTTAAGAAAATATTAATAGTACAGATTAATCTTAAAAGTGTGTCCTGAATAAAGATGTTTACCAACACATTACTATTTTCATCTGCTACATACTTAGATGTATATGCAGAAAAGAAGAGAACCAAGAGAACACAGTGACAAATTGATATTAATCATTAATTATGTGGCCTTCACTGCTCCTTATAAGGTTATTGTGATGATCAAGTGAAGGGATTTATCTAAAGCTCTTTGAAAAATTGAAAATCAGGTCAAAATGAGTACATGATTGAGATATAAAGGGTGACACCATAAGCAAATTAGAAGAGCAAGATCTATAGGGAGGAGAAGAATTCATGACCAAACAAGAGATAAAGAGCATTACAAAATGGAAAATAGAAAATTTTGAAAACTTGGAAGTGTCGTATAAATGCTAGTTGCTGTTGTTATGTTTGTTGTTGCTATTCACAAACCTAGAAGAATGAAGACAATAGGTACACAGATCCAAGTTAGACTGAAGAGGAGAAAGGAAGGACAGAGATAGGTATAAAAGTGAGATGGTCTCCAACAGAAAGCATTTTACTAATTTTCTCACACTCTCATTTACCTCCAAAAATATTCTCCCTTCATAGATTTCTCAAGCTTTCATGGATTCCATCAGTCTTTCAGCTACTGGATATTTCAGGTAAGGAATTTTTTTTTTTGCTTTTTCCAGTGATTGTGGAGGTTCCATAGATATCTCAAGCAAGTTATACGCCCCAGGAGATTTACATTCTAAGGGAAGATTATTCCCACTGTCCCCATACATAGAACTCCTGAACACCTCTTTTGTAACCAAGGAATTTTTCTACCAGTAGCTCAATCTCCTGCAGTGGAAGCAGGGTAAGGAAAGGGTATCACATAGCCACAGCAAGAGAAGATAAGCAGTGTCTATAGGCAACAACTGTTTGAGAGAGCTGCCTAGGGAACATTATCTGATAGAAGGCATGATGACCATATTGTGCTACCTCTGGCTGGGCTGGAACACAGGTAGATAAAAAAGATTCATTCCAGCAGGATAAAATTTTCTCTTTTTGTTTCCATCCTGATTTATATGGCATTATCTTCTCAGGGGCTATCAGACATATATGGACTGGGAGAAGGAAGAAGGTAATCCATATCCATATTTTGTTTATGGAGCAAGCTGTTCTGAAGTTGAGATTGACTGTCTGACTGGAGCTCATAAGGTAAATGTCTTCTTACTTACAAATATACAATGAAAATTTCTCAGGACATTTTCTCATTGAGTATATGAAATGGAAGAAACTGTTATACACTGAATAGAAAGAACATTGTGATAAGAGTTGGGAGGCCTAGGTTCTAGTCCTAAATCTTCCCTCAACTAGTTGTGTAACCTTTATTGGTTCCTTTTTTTTCTTTTTTATTAATTTACTTTGATTTATCAATAATCACTTCCATATGCTTTTGAGTTTAAAATTTTTCACCCCCTTCCTCCACATCACACTCCCCAAGATGGCACACAATCTGATATAGGCTATACATTTACATTCATATTAAACATATTTTCACATTAGTGATGTTGTAAGTAGAAATTAAAATCAATAGGAGGAATCATCAGAAAGAGGAAACAAAACTTAACAAAAGAGAAAAAAAAATAACACTTCAGCTTCCATAGTTCTTTCTTTGGGTGTGGATAGCGTTTTCCATCACAAGGCCTCTGGAGATGTTTTAGATCCTTGTATTGCTGGGAAAGGTTAAGTTTATCAATATTAGTAGTCATCACACAACATGGCTGTTATTGTGTACAACGTTCTCTTGGTTCTGCTCACTTCACTCAGCATCAGACCATACAAGTCTTTCCACGTTTTTCTGAAGTCAATCTGTTCATCATTTCTTATAGCACAACAGTATTCCATCACATTCATATGCCACAACTTGCTCAGCCACTCCCTAATTGATGGGCATCCTCTCAATTTCCAATTCTTAGCCACCACAAAAATAGCTGCTATGAATATTTTTGTACATATTTGTTCCTTTAAGGCAGCTAGGTGGTGCAAGGGATAGAGTATTGGACCTGGAGTCAGCACAGAAACAAGTTCAAATCCAGTCTCAGAAACCTACCAGTTGTGTGACCTTGGCCAAGTTACTTAATCTCTCTTTGCCTCAGTTTCATAATCTATAAAATGGGAATAATAATGGCACCTATCTCCCAGGCTTGTTCTAAATATAAATAAGATAAAATTTATAAAGCACTTTGCAAACCTTTAAGTGCTACAAAAATGTGAGCTATCATTATTAATTTCTTAATCCTTTGTAATCAGAATTTCATCCTTACTACTATTCTAAAACTTTTCTCTTCAAGTTCACCATTTCCCACTTTATTAGTACAGCTAATGGACTGTTTTCATTCCTTATCCTGTTTTTTTACCTCTCCACTCTGTTTAATGTTGTTGACTCCTCTCTCATCTTCTTGTTCTCCAACAACTAGGGAGCACTTCTCATTTTCCTTCTTGGGATCATTGTCCACGACCCTTCTTCTATGTATGGGTATCAACCTCAAATTTGTCTTTGACTGTCTCTTCACCTTCTACATTCTTGGTGATCTCATAAGCTCCCCTGGATTCAATATTGGTTCAATGAAGAAGGCTCCCAAATCTACATGTACATCCCTCCTCTCTCTCCTAACCACCAACCCAGCATCCCCCTGTAGTTTCCCATAAGCATTTCAAACTCATCATGTCCAAAGTGGAACTTATTATCCTTCTGCCTAAAGCAACTTCTCCTCCTGACTTCTATAATCCCATCAAGGATGCTGACCTTCCAATCACCCAGAGTCATCACGGCAACTTCATATCATGCTTGACTCTTCACTGTCACTCACCCCGCATATCCAAATCAGCTTCCAAGTCTTGCTGATTCTATCTTCTCAATAACTCTCATACTTGTCCCTTTTTCTCCACTCCCACTTCTAATTTAGATCATCACCTCTAGTTTAGACCAGACCAAGTTAATCTCCTTGTCTCTAATTTCTCCTTTCTCTAATCCATTGTCCACATAGGAGCCACACTGATATTCAGAAAGTATAGTTCTGACCATATTATCCTTCCTGCTCAAGAATCTTAAATGTCTTCTCATTGCCTTTAATATAAAATATAAATTCATCAGTTTGGAATTTAAAACCCTTTCCAATCTAGCTGAAGCCTATCTTTCTAGGCTGATCACACATTACTCCTCGTAACACTCCATATTCTGGCCAGACTGAGCTACTTGCTTTTCCTTTCAAATGATATTCTGTTTCC
>NW_020945004.1:98954-103280 GCF_900497805.2 Vombatus ursinus | reverse complement strand
AAAAAAAAATTGTCTATATTCAATTATCTCCTCTCTCACTTTGCAGTTGGACTTCTGACCTTGTCACTTATGTGAACTGCTCTCTCCAAAGTCACCAATGATTTCTTAATTTCCAAATCTAATGGGCTTTTCTCAGTCCTCAACTTTTTTTGACCTTTCTTCAGTATTTGACACTGTTGACCCTTACACACCCCACACTCTCAATAATCTTCCTTCTCTGGTTTTTCAGGACACTACCTTCTATTATTAGTTCTCTTATCTGATTGTTCCTTCTCTATCTCATTTTTACGTTTATCCATATGATGTTCTGTTAACTCTGGATGTACCTCTCAAACTCTAGCCTGACCCCTATTTTCTCTATAGATATTCTCCCTCAGTGACCTCATTAACTCACATGGATTTAGTCATCATATCTGTACTGATGATTCTTAGATCTATATACTGAGCCCAAGCCTGTCTTCTGAATTCCCACCTTGCATCATGGACTGTCTTTGGACATTTTTAACTGAGTAGCCATCTCAAATTCAACATGTTCTAAACAGAATTCATTATCTTTTCCTCCAAACTCACTCTTCTTCCAAACTTCCTTATTTATGTCAAGGGCTACCATCTTTCTTGTTACCCAGGTTTGCAACTTGATCTCATCCTCAACTCCTCATTCTCACTTAACTCATATCTCCATTTGTCAAACCTTATTTCTACCTGCACAATGTATCTTTGCATCGGTCCCCTCCTCTCTGAAGCACTTCACTATTTTTTGGCATGTCTTACCCATGAAAAGAGATCTGGCACCCTGATACCCTCTTTGAGAGCTTTAAAACAAATCCGTAAGTATACTTAAAATTGTTGCCTCCAACACAGATGCTTTTCTCTGTGTTATCTAGTTGGGTCCAGTACCCTTCCTAACTTCATCTTAAATGCCACTATCTCTGCCACCTTCTTGTATATGTGGCAAGATCCCACATGTGTCAATGAGACCCTATCTGTTAGAAGGGGCTGCTCTCCCACATGTAGCATGGGAGTTGTCATTGTGCGGCTGGAAGGAAGGCAGAATAGATATCTCTAGCCTCTTTTCCCCCTACCCTTTGCTAATGGAAACTACTGTCTTCCAGGAAAGGAAGTAGGAGGGCAAAGGTCAGAGGCTGCTACTCTCTTCTCCTCAGAAAGAAGGGACACTAGGTTAGAATTATATTTATCTGCTCCTTTAAATATTATTAGTCTAGGTGATGTAATCAGGTTCAAGGTAACTTTTGATTGTTGTTCATTACCAGGGGAGAAACAAGACCCCAAGCTTTATATTCAAGGCTTGACCTCTTTCCCACTGAATAGGAGTTCTACAATGAACACACATAGTATTTAGACAACACACATAATACTTGTCAAATCAGAGGCAAAACAGAAATCAGAAAAAGCACACAGATGAAAATATACACCAGACAATACAGAGTGAATGAGCTTTCCCATTCAGAGTAAGGTAAGTTAGCTCAACTGAGAGAAAGAGTGTGTCCTAGATTTCAACCAAGGGGAATTTCCCCAGAGTCTCTAGTGTAGCAAAGATAGAGAATATGATGATAGGGATATGATGGAGACTGCCAGCTCCTCTCATGTCTTACTAGAGTCTTTTCCTTTAGAAATCTGAAGTGGAGATGGCCTCATCCATCTTCCTTCTTAAAGCTGGAAGCCAGAAGCACCCAAAGACACTGTAGGATCTGAAATGAATCAATGTTAGATGAAAACTTGAAGATCTGATAAGAACTCAAAGAAGGCTAAAGAGACTAGCTCTTTCATTCTCACCAACTCTATCCCATCCCTCACACTAGAGAGAGGCATTGTTTTCCACTAATAAGGAGAGAGTCTAATACCAATGAGCTTTGGGACTGGGATTACACACAGTACACAAGTTACTAAGGTGGTACCCAATGCGTTGTGTCCAAATGCAGTGATTCTATTATCAAGGCTGGTGAGGTCAGCTTACTATAGAAATACCAGTTCTATTTCATTTCATGTCTGTTTGTGCCCCTGCAAATTTCAGCAAGAAAGATTTTTTGAAAAATGTCAACTTTTATCAAAATTTTCCATAACCATATCTTATGGTAGTTATTTGTTCTTGAGTCTTTCTCAATACATAAATCATTTTGGACACTTTGTATCTTGCCCTTTATGCATAAAAATTTTATATTCCTAAGAAAATGATTTTAATATGTTTATATATACAAAATTGTCATCTTAACAAAAATACTAACAATGCTGAAGAGGATAAAGGTTTAGTGAGTTTAAAAATTAATAATTATAAAAAGAACTCTTTTATTTGAAGAGTAAAAAAGCCTAAATGTATTTAAATTGAGCTTTTCTTTGGTGAATTTTGAAGTTTGATTCAATGACCATGCTTTTTGTTGTGGTTACTCATTATAGCCTTATTCCTTCCTTTCTCCCTCTCTCCCTCCCTCCTTCCCTTCCCTTCCTTCCTTCCTTCTTTTTTTCTGAATAATAAATAAAATTCACTGGGTTCCTTTTTTTTTTCTACCCAGACTTGTAGAGTCAATTACTATATGTTGCCAAAACTTTGGTCAGTATAAATCACCATTTTAAACTACTGCTTTATATTTCTTTTCAAAATCAGCTGATGCTTAAGGGACAGTCAGTAATGATTGATTCAATGATGACAGGTTTCAAAAATAACTAATTCTACTTTATGACTTTGACAGTAAATGTATTTGCAGGAGATAATATGTTTTGAGTCTATGTCTAAATGTTCTTGACCTGTATTACTAAGTTAAATTGAATCTTTTTCCTTTCTTATCACTAATCATTTTTAAAAGAATGACATTTAAGGCCTTTTTCAAGGATTTTAAAATAGTATTTTGGTTAAAAATTAATTTATTAAGATTAGTAGATTTTACTATTACATATTTCATTTACTAATATAAAGGAGATACTCAGGAGAAGCCTGGTCAAGGTTAACTCCTTCACTACTCTGCCTTTTCAGGGCTGAAGGGCTCCTTGGAGAAACGTAACAGATACCGATATTCCCAAATCAAGAGGACCTGGTTCTGCTTTCTTTGTGTAATCCCTTTCTTCTCTCTTTTTCAGCACATTTCTCTAGAGCCTGAGTGTTTTTCTCTTGTTGGGGAGCTTCAACCCAGTAGTATCACCATAATGAAGTCTTATTAGGGAAATTCAAACTCACTTTAGGGTTGGGTTGCTTTACTTCCAAGAACTCTGAATGTTTTCTCCTTGCAGGGAAGAGAGGATCTCAGTCCTGTGATAATACTAGATACCCTAGACGACTATAGAGACCATCCCAAAAATCTTAGTGCAGTTTTAAGCTATTAAAGCTTTAATAACTTAGATGAGCTACTAATTTAATAACCTAAATAAGTTATTAAAACTTCAAGCTTCACTAGAACTTTTGGGATACCCTACATAGATCCTGTTGGTGGTGGGGAAAGGTAAAGTTCCATTATTAAGAGAAGGAGAATTGTCTTGACTATTAATCAATTCAGATATAAGTCTTTTGTGCTTTTAGTGAGATTAAGTGAAGCCTGTACTAAATTTGATGTATGGAAGCTGAGAAGTAATTTCTTTTCTATGGAAAACTAAACCCAAGAGGGTCTCATAAGAGGGAATATCCTTTAGCTCTTAATTACAGTTTTAAGAAAGCCAGATTACCAGCATAGGAAAAAAATGAAAATAAATGCCATTCCTACCATACTTCCAAAAATCCAGCAGTCTCTTTTCTCTTGAGTTCTGGACCTGCATCTCCAAATGTCTACAGAATGTCTTAATCTGAATTTTCCAGCAGTATCTCAAACTCAACATGTCCAAAACCAAACTTCTAAATCTTTCACCTCAGACCTGATTCTTGTTCAGACATGGCAGTCTTAGTAATACCAGTATTCACCCAGACTCCAAAGTATTGATATTTAAATGTTATCTTTGAATCTTTCCTTTCCTTCACCTTTTATACTCAATCAGTTACTAAGTCCTGTTAATTTTGCCTTGAAACATCTCTTCCATTCATTTCTCTTCTCAATACCCACTAAAACCACAGTAGTCCTGGCTCAAATTACCTCTTGCCTAGGTGATTCAATACCTTCCATAAACATCTCCTCTCTTCTCTTCCCCTCTTCTCTCCCTCCCTTCTCCTTCTCCTCACTATCTCCTTCTCCCTCTCCTCCTGTCCCCTCTTTTCCTCCCCTTCTCTCTACTCTTGCTTCCTCTATGTCACTGTCTCTCTGTCTGTCCCTCCTCCATATCCTCTAAGTCATTCTTGTATCAATGTCAAATTAACATTTCTTAAGCACATGTAGCATTTGACCTCCCCCC
>NW_020945004.1:43981-98944 GCF_900497805.2 Vombatus ursinus | reverse complement strand
AAAAAAAAGGTTCCCTATCCCCATGCTCATTCAAGGATAAACTCTTCCTCACAGAGATGAGACCACCAGTGAGGATGGGCACATACAGGGACCAGATTTAAATATTACTTCCTTATCTCCATTCCTACCTCCCAACTCATAATGATACTCCCTTCTCTTCAGAGTTTCAGTTTATCTGTTCCATCTCATTTTTTTTTAATTTGGTTAGACAATGGGGTTAAGTGACTTGCTCAGGGTCACACAACTAGTAAGTGTTATGTGTCTGAAGGTGGATTTGAACTCAGGTCCTCCTGAACCCAGGGCCGGGGCTGTATCCACTGCACCACCTAGCTGACCCCCTCATTTGATTTGAGTAAGTACCTGATTTGCTCAAGGCACTCTTCTAAGCACAGGGGTGACCATACTAAGCTTTGGTGCACTTTCTTCTTTTGTATTCTTGCTATTGGAAAGAAAGGAAAAATACAAAATGGCTTTCAGTCCTGTGCGGCCCCTCTTCTACTTTTCCAGTGATAAAGAAAGACTGTCCTAGGGCTGACATAGTTTTAGACTGTATATAAATATTAACTTAACTCATGGTATTATAAATATAAGATCTTTTGCCTAATGACCAAAATGTGGACATAACATTGGAGGAAACAAGTCATATCCATATTGAAATTCTTGCTATTAATGTGTAGGAAGACAGCCAGTTATTTTGTTAGCTCAAGGGGCTTTGCAGCTGAAAAATAACCACAATAAAGGCAGGAGTTTTGTCGAGGCGGGTGAAGAACAGTGACCCTGTTTCCTTAGTTTACTTTTTGTTCTAGCTCAAATTAATTCACCTGTTAAACCAGAAAGGATTTGGGGGAAAGTTTAACCCTAAATTTAATAGTTATGTATAACCTAAGGCCAATATCTGCCTCTAGGTACAAAAGAATCAAAGGGAAAAAAAAAACCTTTTCTTATTTTGAGGGCATCCTGTTTGGCTTTTGTTAGCTGGGTGTTGTATCTATGAATAAAGAACTCTGATCCTGCTCTTACTGGGGAAATATTCTAATCACTATACCTAAGCTGACAGGAAGCTGACATAGCCTCCAGGAAACCCTGAAAAGGCAAAGCCCAGAAGGTAATATAGGGAACAACGTTATGAGACCTCATGCCAAGAAGCCTCCATGAGACCATCTGAAACCATCAAAACAGCACCTAGCAGAGACTGAGACTAGAAGAGTAACACCCAACAGAGTGACTAGCAGCCACAGCAGTCTCCATAAGCTCAACATAGAAGAAGAGAGAATGACGCATGCAGTGGAAACCACAAACCCTTTAGGATGCAGGCCCAATGAGAGCAGCACTGGAAGGCATAGGTGCCTCAGTAGCATTGGAGTCATGAACAGCTTTTCCACAAGAGTGAACTAGTCATACATGTTTCTATATGTGTACCCCACATTCATTGTCCCATTTCCTCTTGATGATGTGTTTATTTATGGGAAGCCCTCTGAGATTTGAGGGCATCTAGTTCTATTAAAATTTTGTTTCACTGTATTTTGTTTTTTATGAAATGGTTTTGCTTTGAATTGTGTCCTGCAGTTGACTAGAGGGGGGAAAAGACACCTTGATTGGGGTTTTTGAGCTATGATTTTGAGGACAGGCCTAAAAAGTACCTTGAACCTGGAGTACTTATTCTGGAAGCCCTTTATATAAGAGCCAAGAAGAAAAAACTAAAGAACCAGAAGACAAAAAGGAATAACTAAATAGAAGGATGGGATGCAAAAAAGGAATTGGCAGAGTTAATTTTTTACCATGTATCCTAGGATAATCAGAAAGATTATTTGTGGGACATTTGGTCACTTCATATTGCAGTTCTCATGATAAGTATATGTAAACAGAAAATTATGAAGCTAACTGTGTTTCATGTATCCTGTGTTGCAGAAGATGAAGAAGTAGAAAAATCTATGAAAATTTGATTAAGAGCTATGAAATTGATCAATAGAAATGCAATTTTGAAGACTTTAGTTCACCAGGTACTTCAATACTTTGTCTCTTCAATGAAGATGTGAGCATAGGGGAAGCTAAGCAATACAAGAATTAAAGTACTGGGCCTGGAATCAGGAAGACTTGAGTTCAAATTATGCCTCATATACTTACTAGCTGTGTGACCCTGGGTAAGTCACTTGCTATCTGCCTCAGTTTCTCAATAGTAAATGGGAAGAATAATAACACTTATCTCCCAGGGTTGTTGTGAGGATCAAATGAGATATTTGTGAAACACTTAGCAAAGTGCCTTGAATACAGTAGGTACATAATAAATGCTAGCTATAATTTTTGCAAAAATGTGCTGAAAAATATAATTAAAAAGTTTGATCAGATAATTAGCTTTGAGGGTAAATACTTAAGTCATTTGTCATTTTGTTTGGATGGGCTCTACCCCACTATTAAAATTACACTAGGACTTAGTGGGTCTTTGAGAAATGCTGTAGCTGAAAAAGTCATCACTTTGTAACAAACCTGATTGTAAGCTTCTCTGAGCTTGGCTGGTTTTTATACCATAAGGTCCATTACCCAGTCCATACATGAAACATTTACAGCTTGGTAGGACCTGGCAAAGCTTCAATTTTGGTAATAAAATTCTGGCCTTGAGGATCAGCTCCACACCATGATGAGGTATCAGAATCAGACTTTGGGGGGGGGGGATAATTCATAAATTTGCTTATCATTCTTTCCTACTAAAGGATATTAGTTTACCCACACAAGCACAGTAATATCTTTTACGACACAGATATAGTGCTTATCATATTGCCTTACAAATCATGGATATTCAATACAAGTTTGCTGAATTAATGTCTTCAGGATGAATTATTTTCACAATATAAGCTGGGAAAACTTACAAGATTCTAGAATGGAAAGCAAAGTTGATAGAGATGACACACCTTTGTCTTCCTGACAGATACAGGTTCTTTATGTCCTATTCCCTCTAACAATTGCCTGTCACAGGAGAAAATGTTGCTATTTGAAAAATAGGAATTATTATTTCAGTAAAATTAGATGATACTATAATCACATTCTCCAATAAAATTCAATATATTAGCTTTGTCTAACTAATAGAAGAGTGTATTCTTTAGATTATTTTTATTTAGGTGCTATTTCATTTTAATGATTTAAAAGTTAATAATATAAAGAAGGAATCTGTATAGTATTTACATATTTTATTTATCTATTTGGACAGCAAAAACTTTCATGAACTAAAACCCAATTGAATTCAACAAAATTTACTAAGAACCTACTATATATGTTGGGTGAAAAATGTATACCTCTTTGATAGAGCTGTGATCGCACTGATGCATGTACTCCCACCAATCTTGGACTACCATTGTCCATGCACTAGCGCCTCAGGTGTGAGGGCTCACCAAGCTCTTTTCAGGGCTACTCATCCACCTATGGTGTCCACCTTCACTCAACTTTCACCTGTGGTTCTGTGAAGCTGTAGCATGTGTAGCGGCCATACCCTAAAGCAGGTTGAGAGTAACCAACAGGCCTCAAAACCATCAGTGAAGTAGGGGAATATCTACCCCACACATGTGAAGACTTTCCCCATCAGAATGCGCAAATAAGAACAATTTGTTCCAGTAGGAACTGTGGATTCCTTAGGGCTTGGTCAGACATCAAAGACCTGGCCAGTCGTCTTGACTTTTGTCCTACCACTGGACTTTGATGACTCAGGAGGAGAGAGTGAGGCAGACATCTTTATGCAGCTCTGCCTCACTTAAATCCATTTCACCTACAAGTCAAGACGTCACCCATGATATAATTTGTCCTCTTTGAAAAGAAAGGACGAAGAACAACAAGGACAACAACCATTGTCCATGACAAATAGACAAATTGACATAATATAAGATAGAGTATAATGATGGTAAAACAGAAATCCAGACAAACTGTTTTACTAAATGAAGAAGGATTATACATTTTTCATTGGAGGATCAGGAAAGGCTTTAGAGGAAAGATAGTGCTTGAGCTCAACCTTGAAGGAATAGGATTCTGTAACATAGGGTTGAGTAGAGAAAGAGTGCTATCCACACATGCAGAACAATACCAATGTGGGGAGGCAGCACATGACTTATTTAGTTCAGAGAATGTCCAGGTGCATATTCACTTTATCTGGAATATAGTATATAAAGGTGGCTGTGAAATAAAACTGAGAATGTAAGTTGGAGTTAAGCCTTAAGAAGGTATTAAATGCCAAAATAAACACATAATAACACATAAACACTCTTAAATTCAGGTAAACTAAGGCAGATGGAGAGTAGCTGAGGCAAAAAAAGAATAGAGTGCAAAAACCTTAGTATCGTATAGCATTAGCGGTAGTAATAGCTGACATTTATAAAGGGCTTAGTACTTTACATTGCTAGATCATACAGATCATCTAGTTCAACTTCCTCATTTTATGGAAGAAGAAACTATGATTTACCCTACCCACACATAAAATTAGCGGCAGAACCAGGAATAGCTCCCAGGTCTCTTGAATGGTTCACTGTTCTTTCTAATACACCATACCAAAAAGACAGAAGACAAGAAAAGAAGCTATCATTAGGGGTTAAAAAATAACAACAAGTTAACTACCATGGTATCTCCTGGTATGAGTTTAGAGGTATATTTGTTCTTTCTAAATCTACTGTATAGTACACAATCTACTGTATTGCACACATTAATCACGTTAACGATCTGAAGCCTTGTATCATCCTAGATCATTAAAGAAAAATTCAGTTATATTCAGTAGGGAAGGGAAGTGTAGTACTACTTTTAGAAAGATGACTCTTCCACAGCAAAGCTTAAAAGAAAAAGAGAGTCTATAGGATTCATCCTGATTTATATCTGAAAGACCACATCCCTAGACCATATTGATCAATCAAAATTTTATTTTATTGTAACTTTAGTTACTAAGTATCAATGGATACTTTTCTTTTAAAGAAAAGAATATCATATTTAACTAAGAATAGTCTGGCATATATCTTTAAATTTGGAAAGAAGGTTATTATAGGACGAATCATAATTCTTGGTCCATCTCCACTTGGATAAAAACATGATGAGATGTTTGTTGATCCTATCAAAAACCAAAGTTAGCAACTGATTTTTAATTCAAACAGCCATAGAAAAGGGGGAAAATATTTTTTGAAAATATTGCTAGCCCTCACACTCATCCCTTATAAGAAGAAATTTGAAAGAGAAAAAAAAAACAGCTCAGTAAAACTGATTAACCAAAACAAAATTTGTATTTTAAGTGTTATTCTACATCCATAGTCCTACACCTCTGCAAAGAACAGTGGGTTCTATTCTGGTTTCTCTTTCTTGAGTCTAAGGTTGGTTATTATGATTTCAAAGCATTCAGTTTTGGTTTTATTGGTGGTGTTGGTCTTTCCCCATTAACACTATTGTAGTTATTGTGTTCACTTTATACTTAGTTTGTAGAACTTTTCCCATGCTTGTCTTTATTCATATTCATTGTTTCTCTAATCACAATAATATTCCATAACATTCAGGGACCTTAGTTTGTTTAATCATTTACTAATCAATGTGCATTTACTTTTTTCCAATTCTTTGCTACAAATGTTATTCCATTTCACTCTATTTCATTAAAATTATTTGTATCAGGAAGCTAAGCTGAGTCGGAACACACAAAAAAACTAATAGATTTATTTTTTATGATAGGATACAAAAAGAAATGATAATTTTTGCTTTCTTGACTGAAACAAATTCTACCTATAGGCTATAAAGACTCATGCTTAGAGTGCAATGAAAATGGGTTAAAACTATTGCAGAGGATAAAAAAATTTAAGATGACAAGAGAGAAAAGCTAAGAATCTAGTAATGAGGAAGTTAGAAGTAGATGCAAACATGTTGGTAGTTTATCTGGAACAGCTAAGGTCCATTTCACTTTTTCAGTAGTACAGTAAAGGGACCTTATTCATATGCACACAACTTTTAGTATTTTATAACTGACTGCTTATACATTCAAGCATCATATATATGTATATATAAATATATATGTGTGTATATATAAATATACATACATATATATATGTATGTATTTCACCCACCAGATAAATCCACTTTTCAGATCAAAACAGACCTGTCCAAAATGGAACAGGTTACTTAGGGAGGTAAAGAACTTCTCCTAACTAAAGGTCTTTAAGAGGAGTCCTGGTGATTACTTGTCAGAATAGACAAGTAGGGGGATCCCAGTACCTGAATTGGGTTAGACCACACCTTTAAGGTCCCTTCCAACCCTGAGATTTTATAATTCTGTGAGATAAAGTATGTGAAGTTTCTTTGTAAATAGAAAGAACTATATAAATGCAAAGAATAATAAATAACCTTTAAAGCTGTAAACTCTTTTTGGGTAGGGGTTGTTTCATTCATTGTGTTTATTACTAATAATGATAATACTAACTAGCATTTACCTACCATTAACTGAACAGTTTTTTGCAAAGGTTATGTTCAGATACTGTTAACCCCATTTTCTCATATGTAAAATGGGGATAACAATAGCACCTACCTCCCAGGGCTCTTGGGAGGGAAGACGTAAAGCGCTTAGCACAGTGTAAAATTGAGGGACCGAGAGGCTAAGTGACTTGTCCACCTAGTGTCACAGGGTCAGTAAACAACAGAGATTTGAACCCAGGTCTTCCTGGCCAGCGTTCTCTTCATCAGACCACAGTGACCCTCTTGTAAGCTACTGTTATTAAATGGCATTCCCTTGGTTTCAAGTCTCTTAAACGGCCTTCCCTTTTCTTTGTTTCATGACAAAACATTCACGCCTAACGGCTGGGTGTCAGGCACGCACAACCGAGGCCACGAGCAGCCCCAAACACAAACAAGCTGACGCGGCCTCGCTCACTGACACCCGCCCTCCGCCCAGTGTTCCAACCTGTGAGCCCCGTCCCCCCCAAACAGCTGGCTTCCCCCAGACTCCCCGCCCCCGGACGCTTGGGGGCGGGCACTCAGGGCCCTTCCGCCCCACGCAGACGCCGGAACAAATGCAGCGCCCTTCTCCCCGCCCCCCGATCCCTTCTCCGGAATGTGATTGGTTGACTGCCCGGAGACTATTAACGGCTGTGAAGTTTGAAAATCCAAAAGAGGCACTAGAGCCAGAGGTGCAGACGCGTAGGGAGGCCGGGGCGCTGCTGCCGGTGTTGGGGCCTCTGCTTGGGCGTAGGAGCCCCGGGACAGGTAAGCGAGCTGCGGCAGGGGCCGCGGCCGTCAGAGGAGCATCCTCCCCTCCGTCCCAAGGGCACGGCCAGGCCCTGGGTGGTGGCGCCTCCTGGGCCGCCCCGGTCCCGGTGCTCCCTCGCCGCCCTCCCTTGTTGCTCGCGGGCCTCCTTCCTCCGGCATGGGTACGGGGGCAGGTCACTTGCAGCGGCTGACCTCGCATCTCCACCCCTCTTCTGCCGGCCCCAGGGGGGAGATGAGAGCGGAGGATGCCAGGTAGCTGCTGCTAACGGGCCCGGTGCGCTGGGGAGCAAAGCTCCTATTCGTGAAATAGTGGAGCCCGAAACGTTGGAGCGTCAGATCTGGAGTGGGAGGACTTGGCCTCGAACCCCGGACCCAGTAGTTAGGAGCTGGGGTTAGTGCTTACAGGCCATTCAGCCTCCCTGAGCTGCTCAAAGCGGGGTAACACGTACATTCCTTCAGAATTGTTGTGAGAGGATGGTGCTTAGTAAAACTGAGTCTCATATAAATGTGAGAGGCAGTGTAGGGCAGTGGATATAGAAGAAGGCAGGGGTTCAACAGGGAGTGACCCCCTGGAAAGACCCTTAAGTCCTCCCAGTGCTCCAGGAAGCTCTCCAAGACACCAGTTTGAGAGGGATCTGTCTGTGTTGGGTGGAGAGCGCTTCTACACAGGGGTGAACCCCACCGTTAAAATTGCTGGTCTTGATCCCCTCGCCCCAAAAGTAATTCTTGTGACATATGAATAGATTGAAGCTCAAGGAGGGGAAATGACATGACCATGGCTTGCACACCCATAACCACTTAAATGGCAGACTTGAAACTAATATCCTAGTTAATCAATTCACAGTCCAGTAGGTTTACCATCAGAAATCACTGAAATTAATGGATACTTCTTTGGCATTTAAGTTCCGTGAGGACCCAGGATCACATATCACAGAATCGTGTCTAGTGTTGTTAGTGCTTCATAAATGCAAATCGTATCAATAATTAGGCAAATAGACATATTGACAGATTGTGATTAAGTGATTTATTCGTATTTAGCAATAACAATGTTGAATTGAATCTGTACATCAGATTTACACAAAGAATTGGGAATTTGGAGAGCTGGGTTCAGCCTCTGTCACTAAATAGCTAAGTGATCTTGGGTAGCTCATTTCTTTAGACCTCTGTTTCTACATTGTAAAATGTATATGGAATACACCATTTGTAAAGTCCTGTTTGAACTGTGAAATTCACAGTCTTTGATGTCCAAATGCAAGTCCAAAGATGACTTGCTATTAATGATTAGGTTTGAAAAGCTACCTACTTCCTGCTAGCACATCAGCATTAAAACCTGATAAGTGATTCCTAATCTTGGAGTTGTGACATCCTCTAATTATTTGATTTCTGGTTAGTGTCTTCACTTTCTAAAAGTAATATATGACATGGTTTTTTTTTTTTAAGTTACAAAGTTAAAAACATTTTTTGGTGGGCTTTTGTATAATTTTGTGACATCCTTGAGATAACCACAACAAGGCAGTGATGGAGGTGGCTGTTGGGGGATGATTACTGTAGGTAGCTTTTATTAGAAATTTGGCTATGAAAAAGGAAGATGATCCCTTGAAGGGATACCAGGGCCAAGTGAAGATTTCTTAAATATAGGGACAATCTGTACAAATTTGTAAGCATCTGGGAAAGAGCTGACCAAGAGAGACTGAAGAATAGAAACAGAGATGATTGAAGGGATGGACCCCTGTACAACACAGGAAAGGATGGGATCAAAAGCACAAATAGAGGAATTGGCTTTCTCAGAAGATTACTTTTTCTTCTGATACTGTAGGAAGGAAAAGAGAATGGTGGATCATGATGAGGGGAATTTGAGGTATAGAAATGGGAAGCTCATATTTTCTTGGTAAAATATGGGGTAAGGCCCTTTGTTGAGGGAAGAAAGAAGAATGGTGTAGGTGGCTTGAAGAGAGAAGACAAGGCTTGGAGCAGCAGGTATGAGGAATATGATAGGGAGTCAATTAAAGGACTGGTTAGATCAGCAAAGGCACTGTTGAGATTAGATAATAAAAATATTAAGAGTACTGAAGTTTTGTGGTTTCCTCCATTGGTATTCAATAGCATTTGAGGATGCAAGAAGGTAGCTGTTGGGAGGTAATCCTGGGTTGGGGTTTGGAAAGACTTACCTTACCTAGTGCAACTCACTCTTTGGACTGTTATATTTCCTGTTATACTGTTATACTGTTTATATAGTTCTTCAGCTACCTTGCCCTCCCAGGTGTGACTCGAAGGTCTGCTCTCCGACTGGTGAGTCCTTGCCCTGGATCTCCATTTCTTAAGAATCTCTTCCCCTTTCTTGTTCTTTTTTATGTTTTGACTACCTCTTAGAATGTGGGTTCCTAGAGAGTAGGGACCATTATATTTTTTTTATATCTTCAGTGATTACCTCAGGGGGTCCTGGCACATAGTAGGCACTTGATAAATGCTCTATCTCTCTATTAAATCAACTTCATTTTTTACTGCCTTTTACTTATTCATTTGCTGCTGGGTGATCTAACCTGACAATTTAGACTTAGGGACTGTGGTAACAACCTGTATACTAAAACTTTTTTCTTTATTTTTGACTAGAGCTTTTCTTCATGAGATTATGTGAAAGTTCTCTTAAAGGTTTAAATTTAAATTATATTTTAAAATATAATTAGTCCTATAACATAGCCCTAATATCTTCCAGGTTCCCCCCCCCCCACCTCTTAAAATGAATTAGGCCAATTTTCCCTAAAAGGCAACAAAGCCAAGACTTGTCTAAGGGCAGGGCTCAAGTTATATCTGTCTTGATAAAGCTTCCTGGTGACTTTTGGCTGTTGACATGCCTTTTTGGTCATCTAGAGGCATAAAAGATCCCATCCTTTTATGAAGGGTGGTATCCTTAACGCTTAGTGGATGTCTGAAGACCATATGTGAGTCACTACATCCTGTTCTGCTGACAAGACACATTTTCATATGGAGATCTAGAGGGTCCCTGTCTCCTCTAGCTAAGTGCTACTGTATATCCTTGCTTGGTGTTTGGTGTAAGTAAACCTCTTAAGTTAACTGTTCATTAACCTATTTGAGTGCCTCAATTTCCTCCCAACATCAAACCTGAACTACCAGGGAGATGACATCAGGTAAACAAAGTATAAAAATTAATTTTGGAGGGGACCAATCTTGCCTTTATTCCCTTCCATTTTTAGCCACCAACAGTGCAATGTTTGCTTCAGAAATGGAGGATCTACACACTTCTGCAACTTCCTTATTTTTCACTCAGAGAATTAAGAGACATGTAAAGGACAAGAAATCTTCAAGAGTCAATAAGTTGAATACTTCTCTTGCATCAAAAATAAAAAACAAAATAATAAGTAAGTTCATTGATTCTTACATCAGCGATTAAAAATAAAATGTTAGTAATGTTTAAATGTAAACAAGTTGTTGTTTTCACCACCATTCATCCAACTACTTAACATAATTTTTCCCTTATTTTGAGAAGTACAAAATGCTCTTAAAATGTATATATGTGTATGTATATGTTTGTTTTTTATTCATACTCCTTAAACCATTTTTTCATTTCTCCCAGCCTTGCTTAGTAGAATTTGCGTGATACGTTGTCTATGGTAGGAAAAGGGGAGTTATCAACAATAAAACAGATACCTAGAGTGTCTTAGAGTAACCATGCCCAACACTGAAAAATAATTCAAGGTCAGTTTTAAAGGAGGAATTGGCATCACTTCAAAAGCAGACTGCCTCTTTTCATCTGACAAGCATGTATTTGAGGGTAATTCTGGAACCTGCATTTCTTCAGAAGAAAGCAGGCCTAAATGGAGCACAGCAGTACTAGATGCATTTAGCATGAGGTCCATGGGAGTTTTGGCGACAGGAGAAAAGAGATGGTGTTGATTGGGAGTTAGGAAGGGTCCAAAAGCAAATTTTGACTATTCAACACTTTTGATTCCAATTTTGCCTGCCAAATGGAAGGCCTTTGAATTTGCTTTCCAGTCCTGGTGGAAATAGTTTTCTCCAAGTGACAATGAAACTCATTTCCATAGGTTGCTTAATGTCTGTTCTAGGAGCTGAGGGAAAGTATCCTGAGAGCATCCACGCCTTGGCTCCTATCATAGCCTTCAACTGTGGTGAATGTGAAGCAAATTTTGCATTGGTAGTCTGTTAATGACAGATGACACTGCCCCTTATTGCGTTCAAAAGAGTTTCATGTTACTAAATCACTCCAGCCCTAGATAGGTTTATTTGAACCCAGATAGCTTTGTGGAACAACGGGAGTTGTACTATGATGTAGTAGAAAGGATGCTGAATGTCAAGTTCAGATTCTGCCTCCTGAGGTATGACCAGGAACAGCTCACTTCACTTCTCAGAGCCTTAGTTACCTTATCCTTAAATGGCAGATGATCCATCCTTTCACTCCTGCTTTATGCTAGTATTGTGAAGAAAGTAATCTATAAGCCTAAAAGTACTATAGAAATATGAATTATTATTAGGAATTTGAAGGATGCCACTGGAAAAATAGCCCATTCTGACTTCCAGTAATTCTAGATCACCTTCTCTGTTGTCCTTGTCATCTTTGTCTTCCAAGTATTAGCTTTTCTGGAGCCTCTTTTAGATGCCTATTGACTACAACTTCCAAGATGGCTCTAGAAAACTCATCTAAGTTCCCTAGTGTTTTTCACAGGCTTGCTCAATTTTCATGGGATGTCTCAGTTTAGACCTGATTTTCTTTATAAAAATTAGATTTATCTACCATGTAACTCATCTTAAATAATTTATTCTTGAATAGTTGCCTATAGATAAGAAATCGTAAATCTAGTTATATTTTAAATTTATTAGAGCAGTGCAATTTCAGGGAAACTTTATAAAGGATTCATACTAGTAAAACAATCCTTCTAAAATATTTCAGAATTTATTTAGAATACGACTAGTCACTGTAAGTGATGAGTTCAAGTTTAGATTGCCATGAATGCCTAGAAATAACTGCTAAGGCGATTTGTTTGGTGAAGGTGAAGTATCCAATTGGTTTTAGACAGTCTGCCAACTTTGAAGTGAGTACTCAAAGCTCATCTCCTTACCTATTAGCAGCATAACCATTTAATTTAATTTTAAAAGCCAATTTACTTTGGATTTCCAGTTTGATTATCCTAATCCTGTGAAATAACAACTCTTCCTCACTTTTGCTTATTGTACCCTCTCCCCCCAAACTATATGGAAGTAACCATACTTCTTCACATTGGTGATTTGGAAACAAAAGCAGGTAATTCCATTATTGGAAAAATTGTCCTATATGTGATCTATATTTCTGAATTACTGCACATGAAGTCTTATCTTCTGGTGCCTCTGTTCTGTCTTCAGATACATTCTTTTTTTTTTTTTTTTTTTTTTTTTGTTCAGATACATTCTTTATCCCCCTTGATGCTAACACCTTCCCCTGTGGATTATCTCCAAATTATCCTGTATATGTCTTTTTTTGTACATAGTCTTTTGCATGTTGTCTTCTGCCATTAGACTTTGAGCTCCTTGACAACAGAATGGTTCAGAATTTTTTTTTTTTGCCTTTCTTTGTTGATATTCAGACCTCTGTTCTTGAGAGAAATTTTCTCAACCCATTCAGTGATCCATTTGGTTTTGCTCTTAGGCTTCACCTGTAGGCTGCCTTTTCTAATTCATACAGTTACCTCCTGATTACCCTCTCTTCTTCACACTTAAATCAGACATAAATGGAAATAGTTTTCAGCTAAGGCAGAAATATATGAAAGAAATGCATCTCAAAGAATAACGTATTAACTGTTTTCTTCTCTCTTTGCATAGACAATTCTTCGATCATTAAGATTTCTTTAAAACATAACAACAGGGCATTGGCTCAGGCTCTGAGTATAGAAAAAGAAAATTCTCGAAAACTTACAACTGAAAAAATGATGTTGCACAAAGAAGTGGAGAAATTGAGTTTTCGAAATGCTTTTCTTCGTCAAAAGCTAAATCATCTGGTACGGTGTCTAAGTTTATGTGGTTGTTTAAAACCTTTCACCTGGATTTTTGTAGACATGAAAGAAAAAATGTGAAAAGCATCTAAGAATGTTGTAGAAATTCCTTACTATAGATTATTGAAATTTATGATGCCATGATAGTTATAAGAAAAGGGAGAAAGTTGCTATATAGATTTCTTTTAATTTTACATGTTATAAATATATTCACCATAGATTGCCATAAATTTGCCATAATCTTTGTGATGGATTATCATCGTCAACATTTGACTATCTAGGGTAACAATATTCTTTCCTAAGGCTGTAAAGAATTTGAAAGAGAAATCTTAGTCCAGTTTAATCAATGTGGGAAGGAAGGAGAATTCCCAGACTATTATTTAATATTCCTCTGGGTACAAATCACATCCCCACTCTTCACTCCCTCCCCCCCAATATTGATGGAATTTGTTTTGGGGAGTATTTTGGAAAGACTCATGACTAAAAACAAAAGAAAATTTAATTAAACTGAACTCCCACATGAGGAAGCTTCCTCTGCTAATGCAGATTGGCATTCTCTCTGCAACTTAGAGTCATAGAAAAGTGTCTGAAGTTTAATTTTACACATTTTAGACTTGTGGGTCACTAACTCTATTTACTGTCCTCTGATACTTATTGTCATGATATGATGGAAGAAAGGCTGTTGAATAGTTTATGGTTTCCCTCTCTCTAAAGCTATTTTTGTGTAATGAGCATTGAACTTGTAGTAAGGAGACTCAGGTTTAAATCTAGGCTCTTAAACCTGATGGTTATGTGAGCATGGACAAGTTGCTTGGGCCTCAGTTTCCTTATCTGCAAAATAGGAATAACGATTCACCTACCTCACAGGGTTATGAGAAACTTTGTAAACTCTGCTCTGGAATCATAAGACCTGTTAAAATGCCACCAATGACATGTATTAACCAGTGTGACCTTGAATAATCACTTAATTTCTGTGGCCTTCAGTTTCCTCATCTCTAAAATGAGGAGATTGGACTAGATGGACTTTGAGGCCCCTGGAGGCTCTCTGTCTATGAACCTTAAGAATAGTTTTAGGGATTGAAGCTGTGATTTCATTGATAAAGGGAACTTCCAGATGAGGAAGCTCCCTTTTTCAGTGCTGGTTGGCACCTTTTCCACAACTTAGAGTCTTAGAGAATTGCCTAGAGTTCTGAGAAGTTAAGTGTCTTGCCCAGGGTCACGGGCAGTTTGTGTCAGAAGGAGGGCTTGAACCCAACTCTTCCTGATTAGAGGCCAGCTCTTTACTTGCTGCACCAGTGGTGTCAAACTCAAAAACAGATCCACATGGCCACAGATTGACTTAGAAAACTACAAGTTAACATCATCTCTGTTATGTTGTATTTTTATTTATGTGAGTTTGACACTTTTGCACTACACCATGCTGCCTCTGTTGGTCCTGAAAATGCTGTAATAATGTTAGTTGTTAATATTTCATCCTGTGTTAATGTTTTTCACACTAAACAAACAGTGCATGACATTAAAAATAATTCCGTAAATCTTCGACAGACTATACGCAAATCTATCTTATCTATATCTATGTATCACTGTTAACTTTGAATTTTATTTTACTAAAAAGTCTATCTTATACCTATAGCATAAAACCCTCATAGAAACAGAAGCCTTCGTAAGCAGTAACTTGATATCTGCAATTGAAATGACAAGCCACCCTGAGGTAAGTGTCAGTCTTATAAATGTTACATAGTGCTTAAACTAATAGCAAATAGTTTTGGAGACCTTCTGTTTTATTCATCTTCACAATTCAGGAAGACTTAAATACTTCCCAGTTGTTTTCTAGTGTTCTTAAAAACTTTCAAGTATTGTATATATCTTACCAGCTCAAGGATGTCTGTGTTATCTTTATTTTTCTCTTTTGCATTCTCAGTGAAGTATACAAATTAAGTATTCTACGTGAGATTCTAACAGTGACAAATTGGGGCTTTTAGAGTATTTTGAGAGAGGCTGTTTTTGTCTTCTTTTTAAAGTAGACCCATCACAAGACTACCCTGTTGTCTTATTTGCTGTATGATTTGTGTTCATTGCTGTCTTGACGTGTTTTTCTTGTATATTACTATGCATTCAGCTCTTTGTAATTAAGTATATTTTCAGTTTCAGTTACAGTTCCATTATATGTTACGAGTTGTTTTGTCTCTTTTTCTCAGTGTCCTCTATAAAATGAGGGGGGCTGGATTAGATTGGGGCAGCCAGATGGTGCAGTGGATAGAGTGCTGGATCTGAAGTCAGGAAGATTCATCATCCTGGGTTCAACTTTGACCTCAGGACCTGGGCAAGTCACTTCAATCTGTTTGCCTCAGTTTCCTCATCTATAAAATGAGTTGGAGAAAGAAATGACAAACCACTCCATTATCTTTGCCAAGAAAACCCTAAATGAGGTCACAGAAGAGTCAGACACGACTGACATGACTGAGCCGTAACAGCAGAATTAGATTGCTGTTAAGGTATCTTCTACCTGTAAATCTACAATCCCATGAAAAAACGTATAGGTTAAAAGATAACATATTTCCAGTCTACAGGACATAGATGAAATGGAGCCTGAAAGAAATCCCCCTGTTTTCGTGCTGAAATAATGTCATATGCAAAAAAAATAAAATAAAATTATTGATATATCTAGAATACTTAATATTAAAAAAAGGAAGGAAGGCTACAGACATTACAATTTTTCTCATGGGGCCTCTCTATTCACAGTGTAGAATAAAAGGGTTCAGTGGAGTGCATTTTTAGAAGTACCAATTTAGTTCAATTTCATTAATATTTTAATGAATTAATTTGAATTATTTTTAAAATTAATATTATCAATTTGTCTTTGAAATGCTAGTCTTCAGATCTGGCTTTCTTGTCATTGAAATTTGGATATGAAAGTTCATTTCTTATTCTCTAAGCTCTCTTTGTGTAAGGTAAGGGTAGGAAATATTCCAAACTGCACTATCAATGCATAGTTCTGGATGCAAAATTTACTTCAGACACGGCAAACTGAAGAATGTGCATAACTCTTAAGTCTTTTTTTTTCTTTAATTATTTATTTAATTTTAGTTTTCAGCATTCACTTTTATAAGATTTTGAGTTTTAAATTTTCTTCCCCTCCCCAAGACGATGTTCAATCTGATATGGGCTATACATGTACTATCATATTAAGCATATTTCCACGTTAGTCATGTTGTAAAGAAGAATTATAACCAAAGGGTAAAATCATGATAATTCTTAAGTTTTAAACTCTTAAAGCAAGTTATCTTTGTAGATGTTGCTGTAACCTAATAATATTCATAGTTGGCATAGTTCATGGAATTGTAATCATTATCCTTACCAACAATACCAGCTTCTTTACAAATTCAACAAAAATTTACCCAATACCTTTACAAATTCAATCTATTTTAATTAATGGCAAGCATCGTAGCAGATAATAGTTAACAAAAGTATTAAGTTCCTATTTATGTTTGTTTGATGATCCTTCTGTTGTCATTAAAAATATTGCTTGTTCAGAAAATTATGCATTTTAATTTTCTGGATGTCAGTTTTTTTCCAATGGCACTTGAATTCTAAGACAGCATCTTTCAAACTTTGTTGTACATTCCTTTCAGTACAAAATGTTTGAACATGTACTGTAATATGTGTAAATTTATTTATAAATTATACACATATGTTACTATATGACTTAGGCTTGTTAAATGCAGAACAAAAAGGGAGGTGAGGCTCTTACTGCCCCAGGTGATGTAGGGACAAGGAGTGGCTATGCTGGGAGTGGTAGAAGGAATTTTCCCAATGACATCTCCCCACAGCTATGGGTGCCCTATCGTAGTTAGGTTATTACTGCTCTGATGGCCCTTAGGTTATATCTGGCTGGTGATGTGGCTGAAAGTAGGGGGATTAAAACCTTGCACAGAATTGGGAAGAGGAAGTTGTTGAAGGATAATGGACAGATGGATGTGGAGGTATTCAGAAAAGCCCCATGATTGACTCTCACAGGGAGAGTGAGATTCATCTTCCCATTGGTTGATCATATACTTCTTGATGCACACAACTTTGGATACCAGTGTCTTAAGGAGTAGAGATGTGAAGGGAGTTGCAGCTAATAAAATTAAGAAGCTTTCAATGTACTGAAGAAGACTTTTGTAATCAAAGCACCTATCTTAAGTTAAACTATTGTCCTTCACAACAAACAAAATGCTGATTTAATAAATTTATTCATTATTTCTATAATCCTGGTGATAATTATACTGTATCTGTTAAATGAATAAAAAATTCTCAGAATTAGGCCACATAAATGCAAAGTGGGCAAATTGACTATAAATCAGTGGGTCTTCTCAAGCCAACCCAACTCATTATTATTACTCCTGTTGCTAAATGGCTTTTTTTAAACACTACATAACTATATAGATAGAATTCTGAACTCCAGAAAGGCTGATTGAAACAAGATACCTGGCAATTAAAAAGAAAATATGTTTCACTTTTAGCTAGCTTTAAAGACCTTGTTTATTTCCTCCCTAAACCAAAATAATAATAATCATGATAATAATAAAGAATTTTCTTTCCTAAAAGGAGATTCACTGTGAACTCCATTAGCATTTCCCAGTGAGTCTGCTTAGGCCCCATTTTTCCCCCTTCAGCCAGTGGAAGTTGATCTTATGTGACCTCATTGGGAATTGAACCAGTGGAGTAGGAATTGACCCTTGCATTTGTGGACTTCTAAAAGGGAGTCTTCTGCAGTGGGTAAAGATGACTGTGTAGAGGACAGAAAAGATAAAGTAAGATGCTTTCTTCCCTAACACCCCATCCCCCACCCCTGCCTATTTGGAATTTCTAAATACGTTCACATGGTAGAGGACTTAATCTAGATGGGGTAATGTAGTCTGTCAGAAAGAACTCTAGACTGCACTAGACTAAAATGTCGTGTCAGCTATGCCCCTAACTTATTGTGGTCCCCCAATGGTAAAAGTGGGAAGAGCTGATGACAGCCTCTTTTGTGACCTTGAACAAATTACTTAATATCTATGTCCCTCAGTTTCTTCATCTGTAAAATGATGAGGTTGAACTAAAAAATTACCTCTATGGCCCAATTCAATTCTAATATTCCATAATTTTTTCCTAGCGTATCTGTTCATTTTATTGTATTTAAGGAAATTTTAAATTCCTATTGTATTTCACCTCTAGAATGGATGGCATTAATACTCTTAGGAGTTTCTTTAAAATTCCTTTAGAAATAATATGTTCTCTCTCCACACCCCCCTCATCCCTGTCACACGCCCCACAGTAATTTTTCAAATGTATATGGACTGTTGGTCTATATAAAACACAGATTAATTTTAAAACATCACTGAATTCTTAGTGGCTTTTGGTCATATTTTAAAATAAATTGTACGGTTACTCTTTTTAAGTCAATTTTAAAATTTCTTTTCTTTTTTCTTTTTCCCTTTTTGGCAAGGCAGTTGGGGTTAAGTGACTTGCCCAGAGTCACACAGCTAGTAAGTTATCAAATGTCTGGTCTGAGACTGAATTTGAGCTCAGGTCCATCTGACTCCAGGGCCGGTGCCCTATCCACTGTGTCACCTACCTGCCCCTAAATTTATTTTCAAAAGGGATCCTCATGATTGAAAAGGGTTTGGAGCAATCGTACTAATAAATAAGCCATTTTCAATCTTCTCATTTTCTTTTTATTCTCTTTCTATAATAGGATTATCAGAGTCCCTCTCTATTGCCAGCTAGCCAGAAGAAAGGTATTGGTAAACAGTTGGATTTATTACACCATTCATTTGGGAGGTAATTTTTTCATAGCTTAAGTGGACATTAAAATTTGACCACCTAAACTAAATTAAATGTGGAACTAGTTCTTATTCAGTTGTTTGTTTATTTATGTTTGAAATCTTTCTGCTTCCTAATGTCCTGTCTCTAATTTGTCAACTTCATTGTGGTTACGTATCTTATATTTAATTCCATTAAATGTTTTCCCTCTACTTTATTCAAAGTAAAACAATAATACATTTGCAGCACTATGTAAATAAATATGTGTGTATATATTGTTACTTTCACAAAAATTGTTTCATGTGATGTTTGGTCCTTTCACCTTTGCATTTATGTAACAGTGGGTTCTTATAGAAGTATAATTTATCCACAAAAAGGGGATATGTTTCATAAAACACCATGTAATTGCAAATCATGATATTGGAGAAATTATGTCTGAAAAATTTAGGGATAGGGCCTTTAATCAAGGTAGGTTAAATATTATTTATATTAATTAGATTCTTATTAGGGCCATATATCACATAAAATAGTTTAGATGACAATAGCAGTGCAAACACATAATAATATATATGATTATAAAAATGTTACCCTTTTTTCCTGTGAACAGAATAAGGAGGAGCAAAAGATTTGTTTTGAAGTTGATATTAGCTTCTCTAGTCACTATTTTTCTCTTAATTGTTTCTCTTTTCTTTCTTTTCTTTTTTTTTTTTTTTTTGGTAAATTTTGTTTTATGCTTAAGTACAAAATGAGAATAGAAAAAAAAATTGCCATGTACACACAGCAGACCATAAGAGAGGATTCAACATAAAACAATACATTTCCATTTCAAGAAAATCTGTATTGTTTTCAAAGCTGCCCAGCTTTTCTTTGCTTTCTTGTTGGTTTTTTTTTTTCTGTGCTGTACACTTCTTACTTTATTTTTTTTCCTCTCCTTCCCCCCACCACTCTAAAGAAGGCCACAACTAAGCTTAGATATATATACACATAAACATAGATATCTATAAACATAGGTATATAAACACATATACACTCGTTCACATGTATGTACTATGTAAGTAAGACTGTACTATGCTTATTTCCTCCTGTCATCTGCTTCTCTGAAGGTGGAAAGCATCTTCCTTCATAAGTCCAAGTCTTTCCATGTTTTTCTAAATCAATCAGCTCGTCATTTCCTACACCACAGCAATAGTCAAATCTAATCACTTCTTATCTGATAGATTGACTATGAAAGTTTTTTTGTTTTCCCCAATTTTCTACATTACTTTTATTCTTGGCTATGTAGGTTTTAGTTATACAAGAAAATTTTAATTTAAAATAATTGAAATTATCCTTTTTACAACAATGCTGTCACCTTAAAATATAGTTTAAGGTCTGATACTGTTGAATCTATTTCCTTTACATCTTTTTTCCCTGGTTTCTTGGAAGTTTCTGATCTTTTGTTCTTCTAAATGAACTTTGTTCTTATTTTTTCTCATTAAAATAATTTTTTAGTAATTTAATTGGGATGACATTGAATAAATAGATTAGTTATGTAAAATTGTCATTTTATTTTATTGTTTTGGTTTTTTGCTGAGGCAGTCAGGGTTACGTGACTTGCCTAGGATCACATAGCTAGTAAGTGTCAAGTGTCTGAGGCTGGATTTGAACTCAGGTCCTCGCGGCTCAAAGACCGCTGCTCTATCCACTGCACCTAGCTGCCCCAACATTGTCATTTTAAAAGTTACATTAGCTTTACCTACCCACCAACAATAAATATTACTTCAATTATTTAGATCTTAGTTTATTTGTACAAAAATATGTTTATATTCATATAGTTCCTGTGACTGTTTTGGCAGGTATATGCTCAGGTAGTATTTTAAATGGTCTAAAACAATGTTGAATAATATTGCTGATACATAGTGTAGTTTCTGTTTTTCACTTTTGATTAAGTCTATTTTAACTTTAACTTTGTCTGAGACTATGATTACTATACCTGCTTTTTTTACATATTAAATTCTACTCCTGCCCTTTATTTTATCTTTGTGTATATCTCTCCTTTTTTTAATATTTCCTGAAAGTATCATATTGTTGAATTCAAATTTTTAATCTGCTTTCCATTTCCATTTTATGAGTACATTTGTCCCATTCACATTCTTGATGCAGTTACTTGTTGTGTATTTTCTTCCTTCCTATTTTTCCTCACTATCCTTCTCACCCTATTTACCCTATCCCTCTTCACTCTTCTGCTTTACTTCTACTTGCTACCTTGTCCTCCTATTCCTTAACCTACCCATCCCTCTAAGAGTCCGTCCCTTATCCTCTCTCCCCACCCTATCCCCTTGCCGTCTTATTTCTTTCTGAATTTAGAAGACCTTGATACCCTTCTAGATATATATGTTCTCTCTTTAACCCATTCCTGATGAGAGTAAGGTTCCAGCACTACCCCACTCCCCACTACTAGCTTCTTGTGTGTCAGTTTCTCCTTTTATGCCTCATTTGTATAATTACTCCTTTTTATATCTCCCTACACAGTTTTATTTTTTTTAGAATCAGCATATCATACTCAGCTCAGCCCACGCCTTTCTTTCAAACTACTCAAGTAATGATGACAATCATAACAGTACTGCTAATATTTTCACATATACAAAGTAAATAATTTGACTTTATTGAGTCCCTTGTAATTGGTCTTTAATGTTTACCTTATATTTCTCCTGGATGTTATATATCAAATTTCCCCTTAAGTTCTGGGGAAAAAAACTGAAAGTCTTTGAGTTCGTTAAATGTCTATTTTTTTTTCATTGAAGATTATGCTTGACTTTGCTGGGTAAGTTACCCTTGGTTGTGACCCCAGCTCTTTTGAATATAATATTTCAAGACCTACAGTACTTCAATGTAGTAACTGCTAAGTTTTGTGTAAACCTTATTGTAGCTCCATGATATTTAATTTTTTTTTGTTTTTTTGCTTCCAATATTTTCTCTATATCCTGGGAGCTTTGAAATATATTATTTTTGGCTTTGGCTATAATATTCCTATAAATTTTTCTCCTGGGATCTCTTTCAGGTGATGATCAGCAGATTTTTTCTATTTTTACTTTGCTTTCTTGTTCTAGAACTTCAGAGCAATTTTCCTTGATAATGTCTTATACTATTGTAGCAAGATTCTTTTTTTTTTAAAATCATAATTTTCGGGTAGTCTGCCTATTCTTGGATTATTTCTCCTCAATCTGTTCTCCAGATTGGTTGTTTTTCTGAAGAGATGTTTCATTTTCTCTTCTATTTTTTATTCTTTTGATTTTATTTCATGATTTCTTGGTGTCTTAGAACATCATTAGCTTCCCTTTGCCCAATGCTAGTTTTCAAGGAATTATTTTCTTCCTTGAGTTTGTAATTCTCTATTTCCAGTTGGTTGACTTTCTTTTCATAATTTTCTTGGATTGCTCTTTTTTTTTTCTTTTTAATTTTTCCTCGATCTCTTTTATTTGATTTTTGAAGTCCTTTTTAAGTTCTTCCAAGAACTCTTTTTGTTCTTGGAACCATTCAACGTTTCTCATTGAAAAAGTAATGACTTTTTTATCTCCATTATGTTCCTCTGAATATGAATCCAGATCTTCTCTTTCCACATAGTAACTCTCTATGGTTGGGTTCTTTCTCCTTTGCTTACTCATTTTTATTTATTACATTTTTGTTTTATTTTGTTTTTAGCAGGTATCAATGTAATCAAGTTTTAGTCCTGAGGTATAGGGAATGATGCCCCAAGCCTCAGGTACTTCTTACTATTATTTTCTGAAGTCTGTTTCCAGGTTCAACCTTGGGGTGTTCTCTCCATTCCTAAGTTACAGCTAGTGCCCCCAGCCACACTGTCCTGCAAATGATTTTGTTCCCTGCAGTCTCTCCGGTGGTTGCAAACTACAGCTGTCCTCTCTGCCCCCTAACTAAAACCAGGGCCTCTGCTCTCCTGCAAGTACCCACAACCAGCAAGGGTTCCTGCCCCTCACTACTGCACTCACCAGGTGTGCGCTAGCTCCTCCTTGCAGCCACAGCATAAGATGAATCTGTTAAGCATAGCTGTGCTTGACTCCCTTGACAGTGGATCTTCTCCTACTCAGCAGTCAGACCCCAACACTGTCTGTGAGATGAAAGTTTCCAAGTCTGGGGCTGCTTCTCAACCTAGTTACCCCCAGGGCTTGTGTGTTGACTCTGCAGAGTTAGCCTGGTGGTGTTTACACTTCACTCAGGCTGAACCTCTACCCCTGGAAATCAGGTCTTTCCTCGGTTCTTCTCAAATTGTCTTAGGAGGACAACTGCTTTACCCCATGTTTATTTCTGCTGCTTGGAGGCAACGTTCTGTCTTTTGTGGAGGAAATTTGGGGAGCTGAAAGTTTTCTGACCTACTCTGCTATCTTCCCAGAAATCTCCTCTCTTGTTTTTCTCTTTTGCTTCCTTCTGTCCCACTGCTTCCCCTACCACCTCTCAAACCCTGGAATAGATAGCACCTTTTTATTTTTTTGAGTCAGGTTATTGTTTAATTGCCTAACTAATGTATATATCTATCATGATCTTCTTCCTCGACCCATCAAGGTTATAAGAATGGGACATGTTTCTTGAGGATGGGAGACAAAGAGCATGACAATTAAAACCATGAAGCTATTCCTTAGCCATAATTATCTAAGGAAAATTTATGGGAGGACATGGAAAAGAGTTGTACAGAATAGGTTAAAATCTACTTCATTAGAGGGAATACACACATTAATGAGATCATGGATCCATTTGAGTTATCATCTCTTTAGCAATTCTCTGGTCCTAGGTAAGTGCCTCTTTTGGATACCATCTATGAAATATACTAAATAATAATCTCATTTGTAAAATAGAGAAATTCCTCACATCAGACCTACCCATTTGCCTATGAGAGTTCTGCTTACATCAGCAGATGATGATGACAACGATGGTGATGAAAAAGAGACATTTCAGAATGACAGCAATCTCACAACCAAGAAAGTACCTGATTCTCTCACTCCAGTAGCATCCAAAGTATCTTTATCTAATCAATTCCATTTGGAATTATCGCAAAGTCCTGAGAAAAATAATCAGGACATAGATGCCCAAGATAATCCAGGGAGAAATTTTTCTGTCACCAATGTCTTTTCCACAGGTGAGACCTTTTAAAAAATTATTATTATTTTTTTGGGGGGGGGTTGAGGCAATTGGGGTTAAGTGACTTGCCCAGAGTCACACAGCTAGTGAGTGTTGTGTGTCTGAGGCCAGATTTGAACTCGGGTCCTCCTGACTCCAGGGCCACTGCACCACGTAGCTGCCCCTCAAAAAATTAATTTTATTAAAGTTTATATGGGTGTTTTTTCTTGAAGATATGGTGTTACTGTAGGATCAAAGAAAATTTGATAATATCTGCCATTTCATCATGTTGGCAAAGGCTAAACAAGCACTTTTTTCCAACATTGTCACTTGTTGAGGAACTTCTATGACTGGTATGTTGGCAATTCTGGTAATGCCCAGCCTTATAAATTCTGTTCAGAAATAGTCTTGCCATGTCTAAATATCATTTCTTGTAAAGATAAATTAAACTACTGATCAGTTTTGTGATTACTTTACTGATAGGTAGTACCTAAAATATTATCCTGGACCTGGAATTTAGATTTGGTTGGTTTCTTTGTTTTGTTGTTTCAAGAAAAACGTATAAAGAGGATGAAATCCTAACTTGTACCACTCTGTTAGTTACCTGTCAGTAGCTTTTTTGTTACAGTTATTGGTAGGATATTCTTATTTAAATGTCTGATTTAGCCTCTGAAACTAGGATGGGGGGGCCGTTTATTAGATGTTGCAGAAGTGAAATGTTTATGAGCTTACACTAAGTTATTTAGCTTCAAGTTCCTCATTTGTGAAAATAAAGGAGAGAGAATATCCCTAGTCACATAAAAAAGTTAATTCAGGGCCAAAAGGTAAATACAGATTGGATAAGGTCCGCAAGTATGGTAATTGCTTTTAACCATTATAGAAATCTAAAATCTCTATTTTTAAAGTAGATAGTCAGACTTTCATGAAATATCTTGTTAAATGTAAGCAAAAATCTTTTGGTTTGATGGAAGCTGAGCAAACTTTCTTAAATTATTTTAATTGGTACTACCAAATTATTACCAAAAAACTCCAAACTCAAACCAATACTCATAATTTTTAAATGGCTTTGTTTTTAATGAAGGAGGAAAAGAAACAAGTATTATAAGTGCCTAATCTGTTCCAGGCACTGTGCTAAGTGCTTTACAAATATTATCTTATTTGAACCTCACAACAGCCCTGGGAGATGAGTGCTTTCGTTATCCCCATTTTATAGTTGAGGGAATTGAGGCAAGAGGTTAAGTGACTTGCCCAGGGTTACGTAACTAGAAAGTTTCTAAGGTTGGATTTGATCTCAGATCTATCTGACTCCAAGCCCAGTGCTCTTTCTACTTGCTATATCCAACCAAATATCTTAAGTACATTAATTATTCATGTCAGATAAAAATTATTAAACTTAACATAGTACAACACTAGTCTTTTAATCAGAAGACCATTTGAATCTTAGTTCTACTGCTTATTCTCCCCAGCTGTGTATGGCCTTGGGTGTGTTTATCACCTCTCTAGGTTTCAGTTTCTCCATCTGTAAGGGGAGGAGCTTGTGCTAGATCTCTAGAGCTTAATATTTTGTGATTTTTATAAGAGACTATCTCATGATTTATACCTGAGGGCTTTGTACTATACTTTAAAAACTTGGTATTCCAAGGCCTTTGCTGTTGCCTTGTGCACATGTAGAGATGCAGCACTGTGGTTAGGAAGCCCAGTCTTTTCTCTGTATCCACGTAGACTTCTCTGTCATACGTCATGGTGGTGACTCTTCTCTAGAAGCCTTTAGGTTCTTGAAACATGTACCTTTCCTATTAGAGCATACACAAGTATAGGCAAGAAGGCTTGCATAGGATGCAGGAAGACCTGGGTTTAAGATTTACCTCTAACACATACTGGCTGCATGCACTGTAGGCAAATCACTTCAGGTTTCACAGCGCCAGGTGATTTTCTAGCACTAGAACTTGCAGAGCAGGTATTTGTCTATGTTGGTAGAGATTTTTTTCATTAGGAACTTATTCCTCATTACAGTGAAATCACAAGTTTGATCCTAACTTTGTAGGCAAGACATGTCCAAAAATCCCCCTCATGTCATCTTTCCTGACTCTTGAAGACCTTGGAGAGTAGCTTGCTTAGGATAACCACATACTCTTTTGGCCTCCAGGGAATCAGATTAAAACCAGCAAAAATGTTGGCTCTTATGCTCATGTTCCTGAGGAATAAGGGACTGAGCCCAAGTTGGCTGCTGAAGCCTCTTATCAAAGTTCCAGAAACTTTGGCAGTGGCTCAGTACAACATGGGATTAGGCCAAGGTTAGTCTCCTGACTCTTGGCAGCCCAGACCACTGGCCCCTTCTTATCTCTATAGACAAGTCACCGTTGTAAACATTTGGAATAAACATTTTCACAATTTCTTTTTTGTTTTAGCCAGTTGTCCTTTTAAGAAACTTTCAACTGATCATAGAATCAGAAGTCATGCTGTACCTTTGAAGTAATTTGTAATCAGCCATAAGTGTAACACTTGCTTTCCTCTATTACTGAAATAAATTTATTTCTTTTTGTTGTGTAGAAAACCAGACCCATCCAGAAGAAAGTTCCTCAGCAAGTGAACTGAATAATCTTCAACATGTTGGGCAGGAGAAAAAGAAAAGATCTCGTAGTAATAGTCAATCTGGAAATGTGACTGAAAGAAAAAAGCGTCTTCCATCTTGGGAATCAAGTAATTTTCCTGCAGCAATTCCCCTTGCAGTGGATTTGGAACAAATAGTTTCAAATAACATATTAAATTGGAGCAGCAAGATAAATGACAATTCTATAGCTACAGATACTAAAACACAACAAAATGGATTGTGTCTTGACTCACAGTCTCAATCTGTCAGTGAACTTAATGCAGAGTTCCCTACTGTGGTGCTGCCCAGTGATGAGCAGCAACTGCACAAAACAGTATATGAAGCTGATATGGATTTAACTGCGAGTGAAATTAGCAAAATTGTTACAGTTCAAACAGGTGCCAAAAATAAAAGTAATCATAAAGCTAAGTCTTCTGGGAAGAAAGCTTTTAGAAAAGTGAAAGATTCAAGCAGTGAAAAGAATAGAGAGAAGTCAAAAGTACAACCAAAAACTAGTTCATATTTACACAGTAAAGAAAGGGATAAAGATACAGAAGAAAGCAGTTCTCTTACTTTGGCTGAGAGTAGTAAATCAGAAGATCAGAAGCTCACTTTGGAGACTAAACAGCTTGCTCAGTTAAACACCTTGAAGAATGTAACATTTGCTAGTGAGCAAAGTGTGGTACAAATTTCACAGCATCATGATAAAAAGAACAAAGTGAGAAAAACATATGTGGTAAATGATGAAGAGATAGTTACCCTTTTCCCCCCTATGTCAAATAAATCCCACCAGGACAGCAATTGTAGTATGGGACATAGTTTCCAAACTTTTGATAAAGGCAGAGATTTTAGAAGGACATTTGTGGTTGATAATTCAAACAAAGATACATGCTTTCCAAGTCAAAAGGATAATGAAACAGTCTCTTGCATATTAGAAGACAAGCTACAAACAATCCTTAAATGTACCAATGGTAGCCAAAGCCTATCTGATTGTAGGACCCAAAATTCATTGGATGTAGAAAAGCAGATCACTCGTGTGCAGCCTTCCAAACAAAGCACAACAAATTTAAGCAAAAAGTCTGTGAAATATAGCAGAAAAAGGAGGCCATATGAATTACTTTCTGAAGTTAACCAACTACATGAAAATAGCAACAAAGTTGTGTACCACAAGGAAAGTCATATGGAAGACCTTAATTCAGAAATAAACAAATCTGAAAAAAACACTAAATACCAAATGAACAATATTAAAAATGCATCTTGTGTAGAAGTCATCAGTAAAAAAATGGAAAATTACAATCAGTGCTCAGATCTTCAAAAACGGGATAAAAAATATAGCAAGAATTCATCAGGTAAACCGATGAGTTTATTGATAAAATCTAAGCCCAAAACCTTCATGCAGCCAGCAGATCTTACTCAACATTCTGTTCCCTCAGAGTCAGGTTTAAAACACTCTATGAGAGAACTGGAAAGTGATCCTGAAAGCCAGAATGAGCACCAGAAGGGCCAGACTCAAAGCGCAACCACCACTCTGAATAAGAAAACATCACTAAGTTCTTTTATGAAAGTGGCTGCAGAAAGTGAATTACATGTTAAAGTGTCAAATAAAAGAAGAGAATCCAAGTCAAAAAAGAGCCGAAAGACTTATGTAGTTGCTCCAATTGATCAAAATGAAGTAAAGGAAAAAATACCTGAGACTGTTGAGGAAAGGTTAATACCATGTGATTCTGAGCAAGTTAATCAGGAACAAAACTTGAAAAATGAGAAAATATTTGCCCAAATAAAGCCAGATCAATTCATTTTTAACCCAGTAATGGAGAATAGTTCTTGTCCCTTGAAGTCTTTAGCTCAGGTGGATTCATCTAATACAAGGCGATTTTCTCCCTATACCATCTCAAAGGAGGGTTTGTTAAACTCGGACATTTCAATTGCTAGGGACCAGAAACTTCCAGGCAATGTTACTTTGAAGGAACCCATCTTTCAGGTGGCTGACACTGAGCAAAAGTGTGCTTTCCAAGAGAAGACAGAAGGGACAATATTTCAAGTTGGCGGAAGAACAGAAACAATTGGAAAAGGTAAGCATTAGGACACTTAAAGTGTCTCTATCAGCAAGCATTAACAACCTTGTATGTGCTAGGCACTATTCCTGGCTCTGGGGAAACAGACAAAAATGAAACAGTCTTTGTCCTCAAGGAGCTTTCCTTTTATTGGGAAAACAATGCATACTTTAAAAAGTGTATATAAAATCTATACAGACACAATCAGAAAGAATCTGCAGTTTATAGACTTGATTTTGAAAGGCATCTGGGATCTTCGGACTTAACCAGTGCCTTGTAGACTCAACACTTGATAGCTTTCAGGGCCTTGATCCTCAAGTCTCATTTTTAACTCTTTCTCACCTTCCATATCTAATCATGTGCTAAGGACTGTCAATTCTCTCTCTTAGTTTATCTCACAACCCTCCTTTCTCATTTATGCTTTGCTACTGTTTTAGCCCAGGCCCTCATTACCACTTGCAAGGGCTACTGTAATAGACCGTTTATTTGGTAGTAGAGTCCTACCAGCTCTTCTTGCCTTCCCTACTCTGAACTGTCCTTCCTAGTGCTGTCAAATTAATCCAGGTGTGCCACTCCTTTGCTTAAAACCCTTAAAGATCTGTTGCTGCGGAGCCAAGTTCCAACTCCTTGACTTGGTATTGAAGCTCCCCTACAATCTGGAACCATCCAATTAACTTACAGATCAGGTACAGTTTCTTTTTTGCTCATATCCTCAGAGCCTAGCACAAAACCTAGCACTTAATTGAATTAAATGTTTTCAGCTTTATTTCATCACACTGTTCTCCCAATGCTTGAAGCTTCAGCCAAGCCCAACACTTTCCCAGTCTTGCCTTTGTGCTCTTTCTACCTGGAATGCCCTCATTGCCTCTTTTATACCTGTGAAAATCTACCCATTTTTAGAAAGCCCAGCTCAGATACCACTGCTTCTGTTAAGCTTCCCTGATTTCCCTTCTCTTGCTCCAAATCAGTAATGAATTTTTGCCCCTTAGCCCTTACTCAGCAATTTCCTTTTACCTCTCATGTACTTATGTATTATAGGGTATTGGGGAGGGCACATGGTGGTGTCTTAGATTTCTCCACATGTAAGATAGTATTCCTCACATAGGAGGTACATGGTCAATATTTGTTTAATTAAATGGGACTTGCTGTATGCTCATAGATAAATCAATCAACTTTTATTTCATTGACCCAGTCTTTTAAATGGAAATAACATTAAGCTGTTTCAGTATTATCCAAAGTGTTAAATCATGCATTTGGTCATGATTATTAGATTCTGAGCACCTAGTATGTTCTATTGCACATAATTAACATTTAGGTATATGGAATTGAATAGTCTTACACTTTTATTTATCCTTCACAGTGATGTTATTAGGTGCTTGTTATATACTTACTGAATTAACTTGCAACTATAACTTCCAAATGGTTAACTTGATACAGGATTTGTGAAAGCTTTCACAAATACTTTATTATGAAAAATAGTTGAGAACCTTTCAAAGCATTATATTTTTCAGCCTTTAAATATGTGACTTCAGACTAGTTAATGTTGGGAACCAATGTATTGGCCTATGCTTCAAATTAGGTCTTATTTTTTTTCCCTCACTTGTGATGTTGAAGTTTACTGCATAGTTCACTATTAAAAATTCTATAAAATATAAGATTTCCTTTATTTCCAGATACCAAAGTACTACAAGATTTGACAAACACTAGTTTTGTTTCCCACAATTCTTCTCCTAAATCTGAGAGTGCATTGGATGAAGTTTCTTCAATCTTGCCAACTAAAAGAAGGCAAGGTGCTGTTTGCTATAAAGAACCAAGTCTTAAGAGGTAAATATCAATTTTTTTATGTCTTAAGAGTAAACTTTTTTCTCCAGCATTATTTTTCAAGCCCCTGCTCAAATTAATTCCTGTACAGATGAGCCTAAGATCAAACTGTCAGTTATATGTACTGATTATTATTATAATAGATGCCCTGGTTCAGGCACTCATTAACTCTCATTTTGACTATTAGAATAGCCTCCTAATTTGGTCTTCTTCCCTCCTCTCCCTCCCTTTTTCAATTCTTCCTCCATACAGTTGTCAATGTTGTTCCTAAAATATAAATCTTACTGTTTAATATTCCTACACGCTGAAAATTTTCCATTCATTCTCTAGTCCTCTAAGATCACATACAAACTCCTGTTTGACATTTAAGGCTCTCCACAATCTGACTGCCACGTGCCTTTCCAGAGTTATTTCGTATTATTCTATACTTACTGTTCCAATCAGAATGGACTGCGAGGCATTCCCATACATGTCATCCTTCTTCTACCTTCATAGTTTTGCACAAATGGTCCCCAATATCTGGAATGCACTGTATTCTTACCTCTTAAGAATAGAATTCTTACTGTCTTGCAAAGCAGAGCTCAGCACCACCTCCATAAATCCTTTTCTGATTTTCCCCTTCTCCCTACCCCTATCCTTGTAGTTATTAGTGCTCACCCACTTTAAATTACTTTAATATATTTTTGCATTTCCTTATAATGTACATATTATGTCCCCCAGTGGAATGTAAGCTCTTTGAAGGCATAGACTGTTTCTTTTTGTCCCAACCCCAGCCTAATGCTGTGCACATAGGGTTTTTGTTGTTTTGTTTGTTTTTCGGTCTGTATTATGATTTCATCCATGTAGGGAAGAACATCTCGATGTGAAAAAACTCCCTCAAGGAGTACAAATCAGCAATGATTCTGTAATTTATAATCTTGAGAGAATTGACTGGCCCAAAGAGAAGTTAAGGGGCTTGCCCAGTTTCACATGACTAGTAGATAGCAAAGTCAGGACTTGATTCCAAGGCCAGCTCTCACAAAGTCAAAGAATTTTTAGTTAGGGATCCTGAGTGACCACTGAGTCCAGCCCATTCCTGAAAGGCATCTTTACTGTAACAGGGGCCTAAGAGATACCAGCGTCTGTTCAAAGGCCTCCAATGAGAAGAAAAATAGAACCTCTCAATGTAACCTGTTCCACTTTTGGATACATCTAATTAGCAGGAAGATTTCCCAACATCAAGCCAGAATTTGCTTCTTTTCGATGTCAGAGGTGATGCAATTCCAAGAGATAATTAGGTCTAATGTGTGACCATGTTGGTTAGTGAAAGATGTGAGATAAAAAAGGAAGGCTGTTGCATTTGAGGCTGAGAAGTTGAGAGGTCGTTTTGAAGTCTCTGAGGGAGAGAGATAGACAATGGAGCAGAAAACGATAACCAGGTTACTAAGATAATTGAGCAAAGTATGAATGTAACTATGGAGTTTGGTATCCCCTAAGCCATGCTGCCTCTCTTGTACATAAAAAATAGGATGCTTAAAAAAAATTGTTGACTATATAATGCAATTTTAGTGACAGTTTAAAGAAATGTATTCTTTTAATCATAGGTTTGGTTCCTCTAGGTGGCTTTACATTGATCCCATTTGACTTGTTCCCAAAAATATATGTAACAACTCATATTTATATCACACTTTAAGGTTTTTTTTCACCTACCCCTGTGAGATAGAAAATACAAGTGTTGTTACACAGCTAGACTTCCACAGACCATGACTGGGAGGAGCTAAGTCACTCTTCCCCTCTTGGTTTGGTGAATTGGAGTCAACCTTAGAATTGCATTTGAAAAAGTGCCTGTTGATCCATTCACCATCCTTGTGCCTTCCCAAACCAAAACACCCTTCTCTGGCCAGACCATTCCACTATATTGTTGTTTCCCTCTGTTAGAATATGAGCTTTGGAGGGCAGGGACTACCTCACTTTTGCATTTGTATCCCCAGTGCTCAGAACAGTGTTTGGCACATAGCCAGTGGTTAATAAATATGCTTATTCATTCATCTTCTTTTTACAAATGAGGAAATCAAATCAGAGATCAAATCAAATCACACCTATAGTTTGATAAGTAATTCCAGTTGTCATCCACTTAAGTTTACATTTATCATATCCAATTTAAAACCATTTATTCTTCCTGTAACATATATTATCCTTGGTAGCATAAAAGTACTTCCTGTAAAAGATGAAAAGAAGTAGCCTATTTTGGAGGGTATTAAGGGTATTTTTCTATACTTAAACCAATCAGTTTCAAAGGAATAGTTAAAAGGACTTTAAACTTACTTCTTTTAGTTTCTTGCTTCTATGTTTGTTCTAATCATAAAGAATAGACCTGATATTTTTATCAAGATCCAAAGTATTGTGAGAGCTAAGTAGAATATTACTTAACCAGCAGATGGCAGCAAAACAAAGCCAAAAGACAGAAAAGTAGCTAGAGAAAATAAAAATAAGCGCAGTGTTCTTATGTTTGGAGTTTTTAGAGCTGGTGACAGAGCCAGGATTCAAACCTGATTTTGGATTAGGGTTAGATTTAGGGTTAGGTACCCAAAACTTAAGCCTTACCTTCCTCAAATCCGTACCTCACCTATAACCCCATAATTCATGATGGCCACTTTGAAATACCAAAGAACTTCAAATAAGGATTTTCTCCCCTGATGTGATTTACCACCAGGAGCTTTTTGCTACATAACATTGTGATTTTAATCCTCAGCCCAAAACTAAAGAGAATTTAGATAGAGAATGCATTCACCTTTTGGATAGTATCTAGGTTCAGAGTGTAATCACATTGTGACCAGGTTACTGATTTTTTAATCTTATTACATTTTTAAAAAATCTAAAGTACTCACCTGAATTCCCTGCTACTGGAGGAGGCTTAGGCTAGTAGATCTCCTGAGCTTGGGAGCTCTGAGATGCAATGGGCTGAGCAGATCAGGTGTCAGCACTAAGTCTGGCATCAGTCTGATGAACCCCAGGAACCTGCCTAAGGAGAGCTAAATTGGTCCAAGTTAAAGCTCCTCTACCAGTCAGCAGTCAGATCATGCCTGTGAGTGGTCACTGCACTTGCAGCCTGGGCGAGATAGGGAGACCTTTCTTTCCTTCTCCCTCCAAAAACTTACCTACCAGCATGTTAAAGCAGGCAGAGTTTCCCTGGAGTTTTCAGAGAGATTTTAAGGGATTCGTGAACTTTGAACTTTCAATATTTTGGATAACTATGCTAGGATATAATTGGTTTTCTTAAAATCTGCAATGAAGAGAGACAGGTATGCTTTCTCCACCCTTCTCTGGATCAGAGTTTAGCTATTATAATTACACAGTACTCATTTTTTATTTTTGACCTGTCCATTTATATTATTGCCATTACATAGATATATTTTTTTCCTTTTGTTTTCTTGGTATTTTTTCTTCTAAAAAGAAGACCTAAACCCCTTCATTCTATAGATGAGGAAACTTGAGATCCAGAAGGGTTAAATTATTTGTTCATAGGTAGGCATTTTTTTAAATCTCTCACATTAGTAGTAGATGTGTGCTTAAAAATGTTTAAGTTGAATTTCTTCATTATATTTGTATCTGAAATACATAAATAAATTTTACATTTTGAATGACTAACTTTTGAATGTGAATGGTGCTTTTTTTTTCCCATGCTGCCACAGTAGCAAGAATTAGATTTTAGTTTTTAGGTCATGTGATATGTTAATTTAATTCTCTTTTCTGCAGGAAATTGAGACGAGAAGTTGAATTTGCAAATTCTGATTTTCTGGATTCCCAACCTAAAAAGTCAAGAGGAAGAAAAAAGAAAGAAGCTAAGGAAAACTCTCAAGAAATACTTTAAGTGGTTAATTTTTTTTTATTTTGCTTTTATAAAACTATGGAATGATGCAGTTTCCATTCTTAAGCTTAAGCAAATATATGTAATAGCTGTTTTGTAATTTTGCCATTTATTAAATGTTTTGTTCAAGACCATTCATGCTGTGTAATCTCATGTTTTTGCTATTTTAAGTTTCTCTAGATAAAGGCAGATTACTATATAAGCATGAGATTCAATGAAACATTTTATGTGTTTTGACAGTTGTGATAGAAAATGTTCCATCTTATTAATAAACTTAATTTTGTATTGATTGCCCTTAGTCAGTTGGATGGCTGTGGCAGTGTACACAGTGTCTCTGTGAGCTTCCACCAAGAAACAGAAGACCAGGGTTCAAATCCCATATCTGAGCAAATCATTTCACCTCCTTAGGCCTTAGTTTCATCATCTATAAAATTAGCAGTGCAGGAATGATGACCTCTGAGATCCCTTCCAGCTAAAGATGTATGATCCTATGAAGCATTTTAACAAGGAGGGACCGAGGGATAAACTGTCTGCTGCCAGAGAACTAGCCTAACAAAGAAGAAAGCAGTTCATCATCAGAAAGTTGATGTTAGAGGTGGAGGAGGAAATCAAATCACACCTATAGTTTCCTAAGTAATTCCAGTTGTCTAACACTTTAGTGTTTCTTAGGCAGTGACTTATGTGGCTGCTACAGCCCACCTTCCTATTTGAGGTGCATCTGATACATGATTTCCCCCTATAGAAGTAAGGCTAAGTGATGGGTCAGTCTTCTGTATAGGACTAGATCCATTTGTTGTTTAATATATACTCAAACTGCCAATACAACTTCCCCTTTGTGAGGCTTCTTTCTTAGATAAAACAGTTGCACTCATTAAGCATAGTGTGTTGCAACTCTGCTTGCATATTAAATTAGAAGTACATCCATCCCCTTTGTGCTATGCTACCACCACCCCATGGAGTGCTCCATGTAAGCTACAAATCCTCTAAGCCATTGGTCTTATGGAGTATGTGTACTCCGGACGCTGCACAAGACAAACCACTTGGGTGAGGGAAGAAAATATTACTACTATTTTTAATCTAAAAAAGGAAAGAAATTAAACTTTACTAATAATTAGTATAGGGATTTAACACTAGCATCCTTATGCCATAATTGTCATGTCACCGTACTCTAGGTTGCCTGAAGTAGGAGTTTATAAAATGCTTTTGATAGAACTTCCCATGGTGTGGAGAGGTTAACAGTGACACCCTCCCTTGTTCATTCATTCTCAGTGTTCTGTGTTGAGCATATTGCAATTTATATGTGCCCAGTTAAGCAATCTTACAGACTGTTATATCTTAACTGACCCTCATAAAATGGATCCGTGACTTTAAAAATTCCTGTAAAAAAAAGACTGAATTGAAGAAAATACTATTGTGAGGTCAAGCAGACAAAAACAGCGGCACTGACACTCCTTTTCCTAAGTTGTTCTCTTCATCAGTCACATTACAAGGTAAAACAGTGATAATCTAATGATATGAGAATGTGGACAAAAAAAAATCAAAATTATCAAAAATATTTAAAAAATGAGTTTACATCTACTCATCATTAACCTATGCATATGTTGTGCTAATTATAGGATAAAATCATCATTTATCACAATTTATCCTATATGTAACTTGTTTGTACTTAGTTATTTTCATGTCTTCCCAATTAGATTATAAGCTCTCCGATAGGAAGGACTATCTGTATCCCCAGCACTTAGCATAGCTCCCGGCACATAGCAAACATATAAACAATAAATATAAACAATAAATAAAATGAATAATAAATATTTATTGGCTGACCGTGGGAACAAGGGTGCGGGCCAAGCAGCAGCCCGAGGCCTTGAATGCCGCCACTATTTGTTGTAATGTTTATGTATTTCTTAACCATATACCATGTGTAAAATTGTTACCACCTTTATTAGGTTTCTATCTTTTTATATACCACTGACAAAACTTATAAGTGCGGTGCCCCAACCCCATTTTTCCTGTAATCCTTGTGGTTTTTATTGTGTAATTTTGCATAGCACAGTGATTTTTAGGAGCCCATACATTAGAGCAAAAAGACAGTCCCTACCCTTAAAAAGCTATATTCCAGTGGGGAAAGACAATTCATAAAAGGGAGCTGAAAAGCAAGAGTTAGGGGTTAGGGGAAGAGGCAGAAACTACCCAGGCAGGGACAAGATAGAGAAGTTCAGAGATCCAAGAGCAGAACCTGGAAAGAAGTGAACCATAGATGTCCTAGCCACTTCCCCAGTGGAAGTTCTGGTCAGGAAATCAGCAATAGGAGGAGGGCTGGAGCCCTTTCCAGCTTGAAAAGGCAACTGAGGCAGAAGTGGAAAAGTCCAGAGCATCAGGAGTGGAGCTTAGAGAGAAATGGAATTCCTCCAAGAGCAGATAGCACTAGTAATAAGTTCTTGAATTCTGTTTTATTTTTCTATCAATGTCCATTTGTGATTAGTTTGGAATTTCTTTTTTGTTTAGGTAATAAATACTTGTTTCATACTTTGTTTAATAAAAACTAGCATTTATATAGCACCTTAAGGTTTGTAATACACTTTACATGTTACCTCATTTATTCCTCCATAACCTTGGGAGATAGATGCCATTATCTCCATTTGACAGATTAGGAAAGTAAGACTGAGTTTAAGTGACTTGAACAGGGAGGTAGGAATTAAACTCAGGTCTTCCTGATTCCAAGTCCCAACACTGCCTGTGCCATCTAGCCTCATTGTACACTGAATACTTATCACTCTCTACCAACCATCTACTCCTTTGGAGAGAGCTAGACATGAGCCCAAACTTAAGATAATGAATTTTTCCCCCAGGGTGGAGGCTAAACAAACTGAAAAGTGTGAGAACAAGACTGTCCCTTTCTTGGTAGAGGCCATGCTCTCCTCAGAACTGAGCTCTCCAAACCATGTTTGGGTCCAAAGTAAAAGGGCCCTTTAGGGAGAAAAAGTAGGTGTAGTACCCTAACAACTTTTGCCCAGCAATGTAGATTTATAGAATTAGAACCGACACTAAAGAGATCAAAGATGGGAAAAACAGCTCAAGATGAGCAATTGTACAGAGAAGATTCATGCTAGATCACCATTGTGAGAATGAGAGGACTAATTCACAAAGTGTCTGAACTTCATGTCACTCTTATCAATTGCTGAAGTAGTATTTAAAAAAAAATTATGGAGTATATTCACATACTTCCTTAGTGAGAACAAAAACAAAAAGGTTTATTGTACCATTAATAAAATTACTTTAGAAATGTTTTTGTAATCATTAACTCAAACTTCAAAATTTTTATTTTGAGTATGTTTTATAATATAAAAGTACAATGTTAGAGAAAGATATCAAGATCAGGGAAATTATCTTGGACTATACTATTAATGCAAAAGAGAAAAAAAGAACATCAAGAGCTGCTGTTTTCTCATTTAAGTAAAAGTGTTATGAGCACATATGTACATGCATCAAGTGCATGCCTGGCACATTGCAAGAGCTAAATAAATGCTTGTTGATCTTTAATGAGGGAGTTGGCAGGGAATAGGCAGGCTTTCCCAAGAAATATTTCATGACAAGGTCCATGTATTTACAAACATTGAGTTGACAAAGGTATTGAGAATACAAGTTCTTATTCTGCACTTTGAACGATTTAAGAGCTCTAAATATAACTGCAACATTTTGTGATGATTAACTAGGATAGACTTAGCTTTTTTTCAGCAGTACAATGATCCAAGATAATTCCAAAAGAATCATGATGGAAAATACTAACCACATCCAAAGAGAGAAATATGGAGTCTGAATGCAGATCAAAGTATACTATTTTCACTTTTTTTTCTTTCTCGTATCTTTTCCTTTCTGATTCTTCTTTCACAACATGAATAATATGGAAATATGTTTTACTGTACATGTATAATCTATATCAGATTGTCTACTGTCTTGGGAAGGAAGGGAAGGAGAAAAATTTGGAACTCAAAATTTTACAAAAATGAATGTTGAAAACTATCTTGACATATAATGAGAAAAAATACTATTAAGAGGAAAAAAAGCACTCTAAATATAATGAGCAACCATAATTCCAGAGGACTGATGATAAAGTATGTTACCCATCTCCTGACAGGTGATTTATTAAAAGTACAGAATGAAAGATGTAATTTTTTATGTGAACAGCGTGGGAGTGTGTTTTGCTTGATTATACATAATTATTACAAGTTTTTTTTTTTGTTGTGTTGTGTTTTAATGGGGGTGTGAAAGACTAGAAGGGGAATAGCTTTTTGTTTATTGGAAAAAATTACTGTTTATTACTTGTTGGCTATTGAAAAAAAGCTTTCAATTTTGGTAAAGGTAAACACCATTTTAAAGGATCCTTTCTAACAAGGTGTCATGTAAATGTCAAAATTTCATATGATCCCTTGAAAACTATAACAGATAACCTTGTTTATCCAGATCATTAATGTCCGTCAGGTACTTTGGATGCAGCTCAGGTACCACCGTCTGCATGAGGCCGTTCCTGATCTCCCCTTACCCAGGACCTATTGCCCTCCCTTATAAACTATCTTAGGTATTATAAATAGCCAAATTAACTACAAAGGACCTATGAAGGAAGATGCTATCTGCATCCAAAGAAAGATCTGATAAATAGAAGTATGTGTAGAATGATTTTACATAGATATATGTATCTAATGATCACCATTTCTAGGGTAGAGGCTAGGGAGGGAAGAAAAAAATTTACATGATAACCTTATCATGTATCAAGGAATAGCAAGCTGTACATAATGTGCAGTTTCATGTGCAACCATCTTTTTTTCCCCTTTTCTACTACATTATGGAAATGCTTGTTTTATTTCTTAAGTTCAGAATAAAATAAAATCTCAACTCAGAGTTAACTTTTATTTATATTAATTTACTTTTATTTTTTCTGAGTATTTTATGAATTTATTATCTCATTCCATTTGAACATAAGACCCTTGAGAAAAGGAATTGTTTCCCTCATATTTGTATCCTCTTCACCAACCACAACACCAGCACATAGTAGGTACTTAATGATTGTTTATTGATTAATCTCAACAAGGTATAACATATGCTCACAAGATATTTATCACTGTCATGGAGGTGATAAAACATACAGTCCAAGTTAGAGAGGAATTCTCTGTAGATGGGAGGAGCCTTCCAATGTTTCTGTCTGTGGATGACATTGGACCAGCTACATTAAACCCCCTTGCTTTTTAGAGCGTCCTAGATGAAATCCATAATCCATCAAATGAATTTGGTCTAAGTGTTCACCTGGGAAAGCCAAAATGGCTGAAGAATGTTCATTGTCCTGAATGTGATCCGCAGTTACACACACACACACACACACACACACACACACACATGTATATATGTATGTATAAAACATTATCATTATAAACAACAAAAAAAATAAAAAGGTCAGAAGTTAGCTAGACACCACTAGACTGAGGTCACAGAGACTAGTGACTTTTACCAACACCTGTCTTTTACCTACCCTGGATTCACTGCTCTGGATTTTCTCAATAGGGAAACTAGATTCCTAATGTGTCAATTCTACTCCTATCTCTGATTCCTGAGGTATAAATGGACATTCCCAGCTTTGTTTTTTTGGGGGGGGGGCAGGGCAGGTAAGAGAGGGGAAAGAAAGTTAAAAACAAAAGTACTCATTTCAAATGTGAATCAAATGTGGAACTGGACGTTTTATTCCCACACAGAAAAAGGAATATTAAGCCATAAAGAATTATAGAATGATTATAATCTATGAAAAAGGCATATTCGTGCCTCCAAAAGTCATTTGTGAAAAAAGGGCTTCTTATACTTCACCTCCACTGATTATAACTCAATTAATGCCAACTGGGCTCTCTCTTCCCTGAGGTCTCTTTCTCTTTGGATTACTCCCTCTCAATCTGCATATGAAATTTTATGTCCTGTCTTGTTCCATTAACAATGCCCTGATGCCTGAGTGCTGAGGAAGAAAAATATGCTAGTTGCCTTTCCAGATCTCTCAAGGGTTTTTACCAAAGCAAAGAAGACACAAACAAGTCCCAACCCAGGCTTGCCTATGTCTTGATAGAATTCAATAAAGACAAACTGAGGTACAGAATCTTGAGCTTTATCAGTTTATTAGCAGAGCACAAACTTGTTAATAAAGTGTGTCAAATGTCTACTTCAGTTAGGCCAATGACCCAGAGGAGGAGGTACAGCTCCTTTTTATAAGCATAGAACAAAGAACAGAACTGGGTAGATGAGGAAGATAATGCAATTGGTGAGGACAACATGATTGATTGGAAGCTGGGAATGAAGAAAGTGGACCAGACTTCTTTGTATAACAAATCAGACATTCTTGAAGAATGGCTTGGTGGTGTAAAGATACTAGACCAGACTCCTAGGCATCTACTTGCATCCCTCAAGGATAATAGAGTTTCTTTAGAATGGTGATTAACAGGAGAACTGAATTTCTAAACAGCTCATAAGCAAAAAGACAAAGAAATGTGGTTTGAGCAATCAGACCAAATGGGGCTGTACAGAATAGGATTAATTATAGAATAGAATCGAATCAATAATAAAATGATACAAAATCAACTTAATTTTTTCACCTGGAAGGACCTCCTGACACTTCAAGACTTAGCCTGAGGTGTATAAATTTCCCCTTTAATATATTCATGGAGTTCCAGCCCCACCAACAAGTAAAGAGCTATCATAACTGAAAGGGGGTAGTCAGAGGGACTGGGTGGTGGAATTGGGGGTGGTAGCCCCTCCATCATGCATGTCCAGCAGCAGGCTAACCCCAAATTTCCATGTAGCTGAGTGGAATACTGATTGAACGTGGTCTAAGATGTGGGGTGGGCTGAGTACTACATATATGTAACAATATGCCACATGCATATGTGTGTATATCTTGGACACATTGCCAATGGACAATGGGTTTGGCTCAGAATTGAAGAAGGGAGTAGGCTGGTTGCCTTTAGCAAATTACAAAACTCGTTTAATGACTCTAAATTTCTTCCTGAAAAAGGGCCATTGATAAGAAGAAAGTCCCCATAAATGCCAGAATACTTATAGTAGCAGTTTTTTTTTTCTTGAGACAGCAAAGAATTGAAAACAAAATGGATCCCCATTGATTGGAGAATGGCTAAAAAATGTGGCACATGAATGTAATGGAATATTACTATGTTGTAAAAAATGATGAATGTGATGAATACAGAGAAGCATGGGAAGATTTACATGAATGATGCAGAGTGAAGTCAGCAGAGCCAAGAAAACTATATATAGACAACAAATAATGTAAATCAAAACAACCATAAAAATTAAAAATTAGTGTTACAAAATTGTAAAGAATAAGTATAGCTGGAAAGAAGAGATCTGAGAAGATATTCCTGCCCCATCTCTTTGGAGAGGTGGGAGGTCCACAAGTGTTGCACATTGTACATACATGACTTTTAAAATATATTGATCAATTATGCCGATTTTTCTTCCTTTTCCTTTTTTGCTTTATTTGTTACAGAGTGACTTTCTGAGAGGAAGAAGGGAAGAGATATTGGGGAAAATTATGGTGATACAAAAAAATAACAAAAAGGCATCAAACTGGAGCTGAAAAGGTTCTTTGAAATATAAATATGGAAATAAAGAGAAAAATGAAAGAAATAATTTTAAGTGAACAAGAAGGGGCTTTTTAAGGGTGAACTATTTACATTGCAATGGAGAAGGATGATATTAAAGGGTTCCTTTACAATCCTACTGGGGGAGTGTTTGGTGGAGTAAAATCTATTATGTCTCAGCTCAACAGCAACAACCAAAAAACAGGGTTAGGTATTATGATTTCAGACAAGACAACAGCAAAAAAAGTTTTCATTGGTCCACCCTGCTGTTAGTGTCTTTCCTTCCAAGGTTATCTTCCATTTACTCTATATTTATCTTATATGTATCTATATACACACATACGTGTGTATGTTATAGTGGGCAGAATTCTGGACTCCATGTAAAAAAGACCTGAGTCCAAATCCTGCCTCAAACACCTACATTATTTTAAACTGTTCAAAGAACCGAGATTGTGTTTAAAATAAATGAGTGATAAACTTACACAAATCCCTTTGACTAAATAATTTTATCTTAAGCATAAACGTAATTTCCTAAGATGTTTCACATTTTGAGGAGCATTTATATAACAGGAAAGTCTTTAAAATAGTAACTAGAATCCTTAATTGTTGAGTCATTTCAGTCGTGTTTGACTCTTCAGGACCCCATTTGGGGTTTTCTTAGTAAAGACACTGGAGTGGTTTAACATTTTTTTTTTCTGCAGCTCATTTTACAAATGAAGAAACTGAGTTAAATCGCCCAGGGTCACACAGCTAGTAAGCGTCTAAGTTCTGATTTGAACTCAGAAAGAAGACTCTTCCTAAACTCTAACCCTGGACACGATATCCACTACTTATTAGGCACCTTCCCCGAGCCTTTCTAGGCAGCGGAATCTCTCTCTCTCACACACACACACAGAATGAAGTAATCTCCTCTCTCAAAGACTTTACATTCCTATCATAGATTGCCAGTAGAGACAATAAGCACCATGGATTTCGGAGGAAGGTGTCTCTGGGTAGGAGTAATTGGACAATTTTCTTCAAGTTCTCATTATATATACTCTTGGCGACAATATTCGCACAATGCTGTATTCCAAAGGAGATGACATGCAACATGGGATGATTTTTAATCTGGGTTTTGTTTGTGGTTGAATTTTTAAAAGCAAGCCTGATTGCTTTTAGACTACTTAAATCTGTGTCCCAGTTGAAAATCCTCTGGGTGAGAAAGTGAAATTTAGGCGTTAGGGTGGAGGGGAAGACCAGAGACAGGAGGGGGAAAAGAGAAAGAGAGGGAAGAGAAGGAGCAGGGAAAGGGGTAGGGAGGGTGAGAGAGAAGGAGGAGAGGAGAAAAGGGACATGGGAGGGAAAGTCACTGAGAGTGCTTGGGGAATTAAAGGAGGAAAAAGGGAGGGAGAGGGGAAAAGAAAGGAGGCCTTTTCTTCTAAAATGCTATTGGAAGAAAGGGAAGGGGGTGGGGGTGGGGGGGTCTGTGTGCATTGAAACTCTGCCTGCCCAGCCTAGGTCCGAGGAGATTGGGGCGGAGCGCACAATCAGAACTTCGGGTCCTCAGTTGCAGTCTGGAGCCTTGCCCGGGTCAGTCGTGCTGAGCTGCACTCCTCTGACTGCACACCACCCTGAGCCTAGATCCTCCTTTTGTGCCAAGGTTTCTGTGAACTCTTTACCAGACTTAGCTGACCAGTGCATTAATTTACCATCATGTCTTTTGCCTTAAGCGAACCATCAGAACTGCTTTTCTATGTGAACGGCAGAAAGGTGAGTTAACTGAAGGTGGGCATGAGGGTGGGCTTGACTATGTGCTTGAAGATGGGAAGGAAAGGAGGGAACAAATATTTATTACATGCCTGTTGTGTGCTAAGCACTTTATAAATATTTCATTTGACCCTCGAAACAAACCTGGGGTGATATTGTTATCCCCTATTTTACAGTTGAGGAAACTGAGGCATACTAAGTATTTGAGGCTGGTTTTGAACTGAAGTTTCCTGAATCCAGGGCCAGCGCTCTAAGTAGGGTGCGACCATGCTACCCATACAGATCTATATCTCTATTGAGATGGATAGAGGAATAGATCCATATAGACCTATTGATATATAGATAGATAATTTTATTTCAATATAATTCGTTTCCTTTGTAACAAAGTCTTTTAAAAAGCTGTTCAGCACAACTAACCAACAACACTAAGTGCGACAGTCAATGGAATGTTCTACGTCTACAGTTTCCTGCCTCTCCCTCCCCCCCCCAAAAAAAAGAGGGAAGTGAATTTCACATATCCTCATTAGGGCCAAACTTGGTTATATTTACAAAGCACAAAGTGTTTTTTTTTTTCCCCTGGTGGTTCTTTCTAGTTACATTGTTATAATTATTATGTTTATTGTTTTCCTGGTTCTTCTCTTACTCCGTATCAGTTTGCATAAATCTCTGCAGACTTCACTGAGTTTTCCATAAGCTTCATTTTTATAGCACGGTATTATTACATTATATTTGTTATAGTTTGGCCAGTCTCCAGCATCTTCTTTGTTTACTACTGCATATCAGCCAAAAGTGTTGCTATGAATGTTTAAGTGTATATGAGACCTTATTGTCTTTGACTTCCTTGTAGTATATGCTTAAGCAGGGGGGATATCTGGGTAAAAGGGCATGAGCATTTTTGTTACTTTCTTAATATAATTTGAAATTGCTTACCAGAATGGTTAGACCAATTTATAACTCTAGCAACAGGAGCTGTCTTTGTGCAGTGCCTCCAACCATTGAACTCTTCTATCTTTTGTTATACTTGCTAATTTGCTACCTGTCCATTTAAAAGGAGGCTTCTTATTAATTAACTAAGCTAGATTTGATTGTTGGGAACTTCAGACAGTGTGATTAAGTGAAATGAACGCTTTCAGGTAATGCAGGGAAAGTATTAATAGGAGGACACTTATTGGAATAATCATTTGCTGTGTTTAAGACTAGCCTCAGGAATTATTGTTCTACTTTATGAAGGGGGAAACTGAGTCACAGAAAGGTTTAAGTGACTCCTCTAAATCAAATATCAAGTCTTTAACTGATAGTCTAATTCATCATATAGTATCCTACTATATTATGCTGTAGTTTTTTTTTCTTTAGAAGCATTTTCCTCCTCAAAAAACTGTTCTTCCAGGGCATTGTATTGCATCTAGGTTGCAAAATGTTTGTGTAATGTTGATTTTCAAAGTAAATATATAAAGTAGATTCAGGGCTAATTATACCTAATAATAATAACTCAATTTATATCACACCTTAAAGTTTACAAAGAATTTTATAAATATTTTCTCATTTTACCCTCACAACCTCCTTAGCAGATAAGTGCTATTATTATCTCTGTTTTACGGAGGAGGAAAGTGAGGCAGACAGAGGTTAAGTGAATTGTCCAGGGTTGCACAGTGATGATCTGATGTCAGATATGAATTCAGTTCTTCCTGACTTCAGGTCCAAAACTCTATCCTCTGTTCTACCTAGCTGCTTCAGTCTCTTGGCATTTAATCAAAGTATACTTGTTTGGAAAGGAAAACATTGTCTTATTTATTTTTATTATAAAGATAAAGATACATTTCTTTTTATAAGATTATAATTCTTATTAAGGCTGATTTAAAATTGTTATTTTATCATTCCCCTTGATTAAATTGGCAAGTGCAGTTTCTAAAACAAATTCCTACCTACATGTTGATTATTATTGATAGACATAATATCATTGGTATGGGAATCCCACAAATGGAAGATATCTCCCTTATAATTCAATCAGCAAGTCTTAAGAGCAGGAGTTACTAACCCTTCTTTGCATCATGGACCCTTTTGGAAATCTGGTGAAACCTATGAGCCCCTTCTCAGAACAATTTTTTTAAAAATAATAATTGGAAGAAGTACTAAATTTCACTTAAATGGTAGTAGAAATAAAGATGTAATTCTTTCTCCCTCTAAGTTAATAGACCCCCTGAAATCTAATGATGGATTCAAGTTAAGAACCCATATCTTAGAGAATCCTTGGAGATTCAGATAGGTTAACTGTTCCAAATAGTTATGTAGTATCAGAGGCAAGATTGAGCCCAGCCAACAGCCAATAGGCTGTCAATTCTTTTTAAATGTTAAAAATGTAAATATGAGTTATTTTGGGAGAGCAGATTTCAAAGGATTCAGAAAAGGATAGATAGAATCAGGGGAAATCAATTCAGGAGAAATGGGAAGCTCTCAAGAATGAAGTTCTAAAGACAAAATGACAGAAATAATAGTGGCGGGTGGGGGTGGGGGGAGAAGAGAATGATGCGGATGCTACCTGGATGCACCAGAAGCATTACCCATATAATGAAATGCAATATCTTATATTCTGTTTAGTTAAATCAATACTGGTGAATCCTTTCAATGTCCCAGTTACCTAGTAGCTAAACATATAGTCTCCTTACCCAAATGAAACTTTAATTCAAACTTTTGCTCCCCCAAAGCAGATGCCAAAGTAGGTAATAATTGCTCCCCTTGAAAATTTGTGTCTCGGAATAGCTTTAGAAGCTTTCTTCTTTTGGCAAGTTTTGATTTAGTAATCTGTGACCCTGGATCATGTTTTAACATAAATCTCTTATTTTTTCTCCTTGGTTCAGGTAATGGAGAAGAATGCAGATCCTGAAACAATGTTGTTACCATATTTGAGGAAGAAACGTATCCTTTCATTCCATCTGTGCCTCTTTGTGTGTCTGTAATTAAAGTAAACTTATTTTACAGAGTTTTATATCAAGCACTTAAAAAAAATTGGTAGCATCCCTCTGCTATTACCCTCCTACCTCTCCTAATAGCTATGAGATCCTGGGCAAGTCACTCAACTTCTCTAGGCCTCTGTTTCCTCATCTGTAAAATGAGAGCGTTAAATTTGATGGCCTCCAAGATCTTCCAGTCTAAATCTAAGATCCTATGATCTTCTGAACAACAAAATCCCAGTTCCAGGCTGCAAGCTTTCTCTTCCCTTGAGGGCTACTTTCCCCTTTTTTCTCTTAATGACTACCCTTGTGGATCAGTCCCCCCATTTGTAAACTGATAGTCTTCATTTCACCCTCATAGGTACATGGTGTTAGAAAAGTCCAAGAGCAAATCCTTGGGCCAATTCTTAGAAATTTTCCTGCCTCTTTCAAAAGTACACAGAAAATGTCTACTAGTCAGGTTCGTTTCAATTTGACATACATTTATTAATCATTTACTGTATTCAATGCATTGTCTTGGGCACTTGGAAGGTACAAAGTTGAAATGAGACATAATCTTTTCCATGTGAAGATTATAGTTGGGTAGAAAGATATGACCTGTAATGCAGAATAACACAGAATAAATGTAACACAGTGGTACAAAAATGAAAATCTTACATGTACACTGGAGTTTAGATTTAGAACTGGAAAGGACCTTAGATGTAATCTAGTCCAAGGCTCTCATTTTACAGCTGAGGAAACTGAGACAAAGAAATGTTAAGTGACTTGCCCAAGGTCACACAGGTAGTAAGTAGCAGAGTCAGAATTTGAACCCAGGTGCTTTGTGAAGCTCAAAAGGGGAGAGGATGTTACTGATTGAGAGGGTCAAGGAAGGCTTCATATAGGAGGTGACATTTGAATTGAGCTTTAAAGGATAGGTAGACTTTCTTCCTGGGTCAGTGGAGGGATAATGTGCAAGGAGGAAGAACAATTATCTATTAACAAACAATGACTTCTACCAACTTGCTGTGTGACTTTGGCCAGTAACATGAGGATTGGACTTTGATTAAAGGACCGTAGATTTATAGCTAGAAAGGTCCTGGATGTCATTATACAGATGAAAAAACTGAGACCCAGAGAGGTCAAATCACTTTCTCAAGGTGATACAGGGTAATAAATAGAAGGGTCAGGATTCAATCCTAGGTTCTCTGACTCCAGTGTTCTTCCTACTGCATCAGTGATCTAGTAGGCTGAGTGGAAGAGTGCTAGATTCAGCATCAGGAGACCTGGGTCTGAATCCCACCTTAGAAATTTGTTAGCTCATTAGATTACTGTAAGTAAGACAACTAGCAAGTCACTTAAACTCTGAGAAGCTCAGTTTCTTCATCTGTAGAGTGGGGATAAAAGAACTTGCATTACTTACCTTACAAAGCTGTTTCTGGAAAAAAAAATGCTTTGTAAACTTCATTCACATTTTAAAACTATACTTCATAGAAACGGTCCTGGGACATCTCCATTCCACAGTTAGGTCTCTGGAGGCAGCTCGGTGGCACAATACATAGAGCACAGGGCTTGAAGTCAGGAAGACCTGAATTCAAAGCTGGCCTCAAACACTGGCTGTGTGACCCTGGGAAAGTAATTTAACCCCTTGTATGCCTTAGTTTCCTCAATTGTAAAATTGGATAATAACTGCACCTACCCCTCAGGGTTGTTGTGAGGATCAAATGAGGTGATACTTGTAAAATCTTTAGCACAGTTCCTGGTAAATAGTAGGTGCTTAATAAATGCTTGTTTCATCTATCCACCAAGGTTCTAGTTCTGTCTTTGACACTTTTCAAGATGTATGAAGTGGAACAAAAGAGAATACAAATACTTCAGTTGACTAGAGCTATGAGAATTAAAGCAATGAATTATAGAGGACACACTAGTCAATATTTTAGAACAATTGAAAAACAACATTTAAAAAAAGTCCAAGAGAACTATTCATTGAAACGAGACCACCAAGAGAGTAAAACATCCTCATAAGGGGAAAGGAGGAAGAAAATTAGAGAACAGCCTCTAAAGAAGAAAGTTAGATTTGTATTTATGGTTACTATTTGATATGGATAGTTCTTGAAATGTGTGAAAATATTATCAATCAAAACAAAGAGCTGCTTAAACTGAACAACACTATAATGACCAAGCTTGATCCTGATGAGTTGAAAAAATGCACCTCTTTTTCCTGTTTTCAGAGGTGGTGGATGATGGGTTTGCCATATTGCGTATCCTCTCAGACACTATTGAGTTGTGGATTGGTTACAGTGAACTACTTCTGCCTGCCCCAATATTTCAAAGTTTGTGTGCTAAGGGAGAGCTTGTTGAGCAGAGGACCTGGAATGATCTGTTTGGAAATGAAAGTGTCTTAAAAACAAAAGATATAACTAAAAAAAGATTTAAAAAAAAAAGAAAATAGAATAAATAAGAGTGAGGAAAGATTGCTTTTTAATTTAATGGCATGAGTTTAGAAGTTTTAAAATTACTCCCTATTCTCATGTCAACTTAAAAGAAATCTTTTTGATGAGACTACTCTGTGGATACAGAAAAAGGTATGTGAATGTCCTTGAATTTTTTTAAAAGTAAAGTACTATATAGTCAATCAATTCTCACCTATCAATTATATCAGAGACAGATACTATTGGTAAGAGAACTGATTTGAATTCATCAGGCACTTATTATTTATCTATGAAGTGTACTGTACTAGGTACTAGAAGTGAAGGTATAGATTATGAGTTAGGAGGATAACGGACTAGGAGACTAGGGTGTTTGAGGAGATAGCAACATATATTGAAATCCCTATATAGGAAAGGAGTTGCTGGGATGGTCTGGAAAAATGTGAGCCAGGGTGCTGAACTCCTTGAGAAAGAGGGAGAGAGTTTTGTAGATAATAACTAGGCTCTGGATTGGGTGTTAGAAATGGATGGAATGAATTTGAGAGGAGGAGAGGTTTCTGAGTGAGGTTGCAGCTGAAGGAGGATCTGGAAGTCTCACTGAGGAGGAAGGATTATATTTACTTTTCCCCCTGGTCCTTTGCTTGCATAGGGGGAAGTGATGGAGGATGGTAGAAGATGCATCCAGTCTTGGAGAGGGTGGCTAGAAATGCAGTGTCTTCTGGGGGTGGGAATTGGGGATGAAGAAAATCAATGGCCTCAGACACTTGACGCTAGCTGTGTGGCCCCAGGCAAATCACTTAACCCTGATTGCCTCACCAAAAAGCAAGAGAACAAAACGAAGAAAGTCAGGTTTTGTGAGTGCAAAGGATTAAAGATGTGTGATAGGAAAGGATCTAAGATGAAAAGAAGTTGATTAATCACAGAGGAGGGTTCTAGAGGGTATAATAGGAAGGTAAGGCACAGCCATGCTGGAGTTTTGAAGGGATAGGGCTGATATGAATGAGACTGAGAGAGTCTGGAGGGCTAGCAGCAGGAAGCTGTTTCCACCTAGGCATCCCTTGATTCCATGTTGAGGAAAGGGAGGTAGTTTGCTAACCACAGAACATTAGGTTGTCACTCCTCCCTAGACAACAATGATATCTTTCAGGGGTCTGTAGACCCCTGATTGAGATGTTGATTTGATTTTCTCCCTCTGGGAGTCAAGACAAATAACAAATAATAAAACCACTTACATCTCTTTGTCTTTGGGACAAAGTTATAGACATACAGCTTAAGATTCAAACACAACCAAACTCAGATGATTAAATATCATAGGCTTCTCCCTCTACCAGCCTAATAGTACTGCTTGGTGGCTGCCTGGGATTGATTTGCAGAAGAAGAGGAGACTCTAGATTAGTCAGAAAGATAATCAAAAGTTTATTATGTAGTCTGTTGCCAGTTAATAGCAACCAAGAAGCCTACCCCCCTCCCCAAAGTCAAACCTCTTGAGTTTCAGCTATAGGACTGGATATAAAAACTTGTTTTAGTCAGAATTTAATGAAATAATTCAAAGAGAAAAGCATCAGAAAAAGGGTTTTCTTTGACTACTGCCTTTCAGGTCCGTCTGACAGGGACAAAATATGGCTGTGGAGGAGGTGGCTGCGGAGCTTGCACAGTGATGATATCAAGATATGACCCATGGACTAAGAAGATAAGGTATCCTTCCTCAGAGTCCTGAAAATGAAAATCAGGAATGATTTCATTCTTGGAGATGAAAAAAGTTAACTTTTATCATTTGGAACTTTTCTTCTGTCATGGATATATAGGGCTATGATAGCAGAAATGATAAAAACTGACATTTGCATAGTACTTAAAGTTTGCAAGCAGCTAGGTGGCCCAGTGGATAGAGTGTGGGACATCTTCTTGAGTTCAAATCTGGCCTCACACACTTACTAGCTGTGTGACCCTGGGCAAGTCACTTAACCCTGTTTGCCTCAGTTTTCTCATCTGTAAAATGAGTTGGAGAAGGAAATGGCAAACTTCTCCAGAATCTCTGCCAAGAAAACCCCGAATGGGATCAGAAAAAGCCAGATATGGCTGAAAATGACTGAACAACAATAAATTAGGATGTAAACTCATCCATTGTAGGCTTTCTGAAAACTTCTTCAGTCTAACTTCAGTAGCAGACAGGACAACAGCAATAATAATATATACCTCATCCTGCTCCCAACATGATTTACACCTGCTAGGTCAAGTTTTTGTTTTGTGTAGCTTCAAAATTATGGATATTTGGGATAGTGGCATCTATTAAAACCAATGTTCTTACATTTTTTTTTAAACTCAGTGTCATGTCTAGATAATTGTGAGCAAGAGTTAGATCTGGAATGATAGTTTGATTCCTGTCAAGTTTGTTGGTTGTATTTTCTAGGATGTTTTGAAGTCTGTCATTATAATCTGGTGACTTGTTGCATGGCTGTCCATGAAATACAGCATGTTTCAGATGTCTATTTCTGATGATTAGGTCATTTTTGCTAGGTATTCAATACCTACTAAACTTTTGTAGCCTGCAGTAATTTGTTGCACAGTCTTCGTCATTTCCTTGCATAATCTATACTGATTACAAAATCTATTCTCTTTAAGGATAACCTTCTGGTAATTTCTGGTGGCAATGACCTACTCCTAAATTGCTATCACAAATCTTTCTATTTCCACAAACATATCTACATGACTCAGCCTTTTTTTATAAGATTGGCTCAACCTGTTGTTGACTGAGTTCATACAAGTGTTACCAATGCCTTTTGATTCCACTCTTGGGTCTTGGTTGCTTTGTATATTCCATCCAGATTTAAGCCACTTGTGATTATAGATGAAATATTTAATAATGCTCTTATTATCAGCCTTTGCTATTGATCAGTATGTTAATATCTACTTATTCTGAAACTATTTTTCCAAGTTTTTGACCTCTTTATCATGTTTTCTGAGAAATCATGTTGGGAGCAGGTTGAGGTATATATTACTATTGCTGTTGTCCTGTCTGCTACTGAAGTTATACTGAGGAAGTTTTCAGAAAGTCTACAATGGATGAGCTTATGTCCTAATTTATTGCTGTTCAGTCATTTTCAGCCATATCTGGCTTTTCCTAATCCCATTTGGGGTTTTCTTGGCAGAGATACTGGAGAAGTTTGCCATTTCCTTTTCCAGCTCATTTTACAGATGAGGAAACTGAGGCAAACAGGGTTAAGTGACTTGCCTAGGGTCACACAGCATGGAAATGTTCATCTTTCTATAGTTGCATTATTGTTGTTGTTGTCATTGTTGGGCTTGTTGGGTTAGACATATCAATCAGTTTATCTACAGGGAGGAAAATAACACCCAAATTTTGTCTTTGGCCCATTTTCTCCCTACCTAGTGCTTTGACTAGAAGTTGGAGATAAAACTGAGCCGAAACAATGAATATGCAAGGTTGACTGCTTAGAAATAGGTGTCATTGTAAGCTGTTTATAATATGATGATATCTGGGTACCTGCTCAAAGGGCAAATGAAATAAATAAAGGCAGGGGAAAGCACAGCTAGAAAAATATGATTTTTAAGTAGAATTTGGTTAGCAACTCCATTCACACAAAGCAATTAAAATTATCACCTAGTTTTTCATAGAAGGAAAGTTCATCTATTTTTCTCTTTTATATTCTGAAGACATTATTCGGCCAATGCCTGCCTGCTTTCCATATGCTCTCTGTTTGGGGCTGCTGTCACCACAGTAGAAGGCATAGGAAACACCAAAACCAGGATTCATCCAGTGCAGGTGAGAGTCTATAGAGCATATTTCTTGCTTCTTCCACCATTGGTGCTTTGATACTTTCATAAAGCCCCAGTTTTGGTAGATATTCCTTTCATTGAAACCTTACCATGTTTTCTTAGCCCTTATGATTCTTGTCTATTGCACTTCTACAAATTTTCCATAGAGGATCTACCCTATGCATCAGGGGCCTTCCTTTTGTTCCTTTCAGATACTGAGTGATCCAGTGTACCACCTGGTTAGTCTATCTTTTTTCTTTCATTCTCAATACACAACTAGTCTACCTACCTACCTACCTTTCCATCCACACATATTGTGACTTGGGTTAAAATGTTGACTGTCACTTATTATTTGTGTGACCTAAGGCAAGAAGCAGGATTTGAACACTGGTCTTCCAGACTCCAAGTCCAGCACTCTATCCACTGCACTGTTTATTTACATATAGGCCAAAAGGCTATGCATAGGAAAAAGGCCCATAAGTAGATTAAGCCCCTGATCCTGCCTAACAAAGAAGAACAAATCAAAGTTCTCTTCTTACAGACAGTGAATCAGTAGCAGCATGTTTGTATATGAAGGATGATACAAATGTTCCGATTAAATTACTTGCATTGACAGTAACTTGTGTTGTGACTACTACAGTACTAACAGAGTGTTCATATTGATGAGTATTTGTGAACTAGTAATCACACTTTCAGTTCTGTAAGTCAATGGTAGAAAGGAGGAATCAATGATACCATAGGTTTTAAGTGGGACTCCCTGCTGTCTGTTATTCTAGGAAAGAATTGCCAAATGCCATGGGACTCAGTGTGGATTCTGTAGCCCTGGAATGGTGATGTCTTTGTACTCTCTTTTGAGAAATATTCCAAAACCCTCCATGGATCAGCTAATGGAAGCTCTTGGAGGTAGGTATTAATTCAATTTTCTTCAAGACTATTTTTAGAAATAGCTTAGTCTACATCTGAGCTATCATCTACATCTTCTACATCTCAGTTGCAGAAGATCGGGAGCTAGAGAAATTCTATGAAGAACATATTAAGACCATCCTAACTAAGTCATCATCTGCTTTTTAATTTGATGAAATCAGTGCAAAGGTGGGCATAAGAGTGAATAGTGAGAAATATGTTGGAAAATGTGGCTCAGGATTAAGGAACAAAAACATTCAAAGGCTTATAAACAGAAGCCTAATGCTTATATGTCATAAATACTTTCTTCAATAGGTAAGCACTAAATGTGAGAGAGATATCAAATAACTTTACAAAAAACAAAATTAAATACATCTAATCAGACAGGAAATGATCAAAGTAGTAGTCATTTTGAATCAGATCTCAATGTTCAGTTAGATCATCAATGTGTTAGAGAAAAGAAAAATGCACTAACAGCAAAATAGAAAAAGAATGAAAATGCAAAACTATGTTATATAATTGCAACAAGTTCAACTTGACCTGCTTTAAACATGTTGTTCATATAAAAATGAGAATTATACCTAAAATTGTGGTCAGTAGGACGCTGAGGAAGGAACTGGAAGAAATCTGCAAATGTGAAATGAAAAACCTCTATTAAATCCAGGTTGATGAAACTAACTTTTTGACTTTATCATAACTGATAAGGGAGCCTTCAAAATCAAAATCAGCTTCACACTAGGGTATCCTTTCAAACTACTTAAGGTCACATTTAAACATCTTTAGCATTGAAGGAAAAGGAGATAACTGCCTCTAGTTAGTGCTAAAAACTGGAAAGCAGAAACCCAAACTGACCCAAGTCATTCAGTACTCTAATAGCACTGGTGAATAACGCCCCCCCCCCCATCACCCCACCCCCGTCCCGCCCTGCCCAGCATAGTTTTTTACTTTGGACAGACCTAACTGAAGAATCCTCTAATAATAAAAAATTATGTAAGAATTTTGGTTTACAAAGAACTATGAAAAAAAGTGACTCATGGACTAAAATTTTCCATGATTAATTCCAACAAGTATGACTGGAGACTCAGAGCAGTAGATTTCCTTTTTTTAAATAATATTTTATTCCCCCCCAATTACATGTTAAAACAA
>NW_020945004.1:35651-43971 GCF_900497805.2 Vombatus ursinus | reverse complement strand
AGGTCTATATCCTTGGCCTTCTGATATATGTTATCCAAAATTATTTACTCCTTTTTAGTAGTAAGTAGCAAATCACGTGTGATCCTAACTGTGGATCCTTGGTACTTGGATTCTTTCTTTCTGGCCACTTTTAGTACTTTTTAATTTTATCCAGAAGTTCTGAATTTTAGTTATAGCATTCCTGGGAGTTTTCATTTTGGAGTTTCTTTCAGAAGGTGATTGATAGATTCTTCTATTTCTACTTTGCTCTCCACTTTGCCTTCTGATTCCAAGAGATCTGGGCAGTTTTCTTTTACTATTCCTTGAAATACAATGTCTGAGCTCTTGTTTTGGTCATGGCATTCAGTCAGTCAGATGATTCTTAATCCCTGCCCCCGCACCCTTGATCTGTTGTCCAGGTCAATTGTTCCTGCAATGAAATTATATTTTCAATAAAAAATTTAAAAAGGCAGGAAAAAAAGAAAGTATGGGGCAGCTAGGTGACACAGCAGATAAAGCTCCAGCCTTGGGGTCAGGAGGACTTGAGTTCAAATCTGGCCTCAGACACAGGACACTTACTGACCATGTGACTCTAGGCAAGTCATTTAACTCTGATTGCCTCACCAATAAAAAATAAGAAAAAAAAGGCAGAAACTTCATTTTCTCCTTTGTTTTCTTTTTTCTTTTTTGTTTTCTTCTTTTTTTTTTAGTCTTTCACATTGTTTTAATATTTCTCATTGCCCCACCAAATCATTGGCTTTTATTTGGTCCATTCTAAATTTCAGAGAGTTTGTTTCTTGGGCAAGATTTTGTACCTCTTCTACCAAGTTAGCTCTGTTTCCAAGGCTTTCTTCCACAATTCCCATTTTCTCCCATTTTTTTTAGGTCTGTCATTTCATGAAAAAAACATTTTTAGCTCTTTTTAACTCTTGCTTCATCTCTTTCAGGAATTCCAGTTGAGTTTGTGCCCAAGCTTTTATTTTGACACTTGCTTTTAGATGTTTTGGAGTTATTCTCTTCTTCTGAATTTGTGCCCTGAGCAGCTCTGTCAAGAAAATAGCTTTTTTGTTGTTGTTGTTGTTGTTTTTCTTCATTCTTCCAGTTCACTTGCTGACTGCAGAGGATATTAGAGCCAGGTTTCATACATTGCTGTAGGGAAGGTCTGGGCTGGTCCTATTACCACATTCTTGAATCTGAGGGACAGCTCAGATGTGGGACTTGAAAGCTTTCAGCGCTTTTAAGATGGCCTTATTCAGGATAAAGTCTGATTGCTCTCTCCCCACCCCCACTCCAACTCTGAGCTTTGCAAATTATGGACCTGGGTTTATATTTGAGCAATAGCAGACTGTTGCTAGACTCAGCCACTGTCAACCATCTGGGAAGCTACACTTTTTCAGTCCTGTAGAACTACAAGTTCCCTTTTGTTGTGGGATTTCTGCCCTGATTATTGCTCTGCAGGCTTCAAGTTGAACTAGAAGCTGAAAGTAACCCTGCTCTGCTCCTGGGCTGTGAGCCACATCGTTGGTGTTTGCTTCTGAACTTGCTCATTTTTTGGTGTACTGCCCAGGGCTTGAGACAACTTTGAGTGGGGTGGGAGGGCCTAAGTCCTCTTTCCAGTCTTCCCTGCATCTGTAACCTAGACTGGGTAATAGGCAACAAAGTTAGAAGAGTAAGAGTGCCCCAGGGTGGATTTAGGACCCCTTCTTTCCCCAGGTCATAGATTCTCCCTGGGTGCTGGAATGTTCTATGCTTGTCATGTTCTTTACTGAGCCACATTCCCATTGTCTGCAAACCTCTTTGTCTCCCTATGCTAACCTGGGCTGGACAGATGACTCACTGTGACTTTCCCCATCAGCATTCAGTCTGGTGCATTTTTTAGATCTGTTTGGAGGCATTTTGCTGGGGAGCTCCTCACTGCCCTACTTCCTCTACTCCACTATCGTCTGTATAGTTTTCTTTGTAAAAAGTGTTCTAGGTAAATCTATAAAGAAAATATCAAAAGCTTAAGATGTTCCAGTTCTGTTTTACTTGTTCAAAAATCATGGATTCAATTAAAAACCACCCCAAACAAAAAAAAATATGGATTAGACAAAAGAACAGATTATCGTTTTCATAAAGAATTTTAATCAGTATAAATCAACACAATAAGCAAAATAAACATTTCTAGAAACTTCCTCAGGCTGCAAAAGATTGATCTCCTTGCTAAATTAGAAGTCCTAGCAGCCTTTGGCAGTACATGGTTAGGATATTAATCCATTTGTAACATCTTATGAAGGAGGATGGTGGAAGATCATGAATGATATTGCCTTATAAAAACAGCAAAAAATAATAGAGAGGAGAAAAATGGTGTACAGAAAGCTTGATGAGAGATCTAGTTAACCTAGCTCGTCCTGAGAACAATGAAAGAAGGAATTAGAAGGATAGTGGGTAGATGAAAAGTGAAAAATAGCTTTCGAGATCTCCATATAAAACTCTTTCCTTCATCAATGACAGTGGAACCACCAAGGTTAGATGCTTACATCCCAGTTCCCAGGAGAAAGTGGAAATGGCACTAAAGACAAGAAAGATGGGTATAACAGATAGACTAGACTAGCTGTACCAAGAGAAGAAAATCCATCCTGAAAATGATACTATTTTGAGGGCACTGAAGAATTGGTGCTAAAGATACATGGAAGAGGGAATAATTCCAAATGATTGTGAGGGAAAAAAATCACAGACAATTGCTATATTAAAGAAAAGGCAGATGAGAAAATAACAGTACTGACCTATATGCCTAATTTCCCATAACTAAAAAATATCTTGAGCGTGATCTACACATCTATTGGTGCATATATGAGAAGGAAAGAGAGGTTTTCATAAATGATATTCTATATGTAACCACACAACAGCTTTATGGTCACGGAAATGGCTGAAAGGTAAAAAAGTTAAATTGTGGTATCCCACTGTCATTTATATTGTTGACTATTAAAAGCCATTTGATTCTATAGAGCAAAGTAGCACCTTAAATGCCTTCTTCCAACAATATGCCTCCAACACATATGAGAAATCATGTGAGTCATTGGAAAATGTAACAGAGGTAACAATCTTAATATAAACTTCTGTTAGAGAGATCTATGCTCACCAAAGGCATATGCCACTGTCATGGAGTTGTGCAGAATCCAATGGAAGAAGGATTCCTTATAGATGACAATGTCCTTCAGATTATCCTGTCAATGCATGGAATTGTACAGATTACATCAAACCCAGAGACACTGTTGTGTTTCTTAGATTGAATTCTCCATCACTTAAAACTATCTGTATTGGAAAAACAAGAACGTCTCTTGTCCAGACTATGACAAGTATTTGGATGGATAGTGCATAAAGCTGATCCACCAGTGCAAAAATCTTGGACAGATACTATAGACTAGGGGTTCTTAACCTTTTTTATGAGTAATGGACTCCTTTGGCAGTTTGGTAAAGCCTACAGACCTCTTCTCAAAAGAATGTCTTTCCATAAAATCAATAACACATACAGGATTGTAAAGGAAATTATATTGAAATGCAATTATCAAAATATTTTTAAAAATAAATTCATAGACCTCAGGTTAAGAACCTCTTTTCTAGATGGACAATGAATAGGTCCAGAATAAACAGGAAAGAGCTGATTTGCATTTTATTTTTATTTATTTGAATGTTTTTTTAATAACCCCAAACTTTTCTCTGAAACAAAGATCCATCTTTTTTAGCCTCAATATTCTTCTAGTTGTACCAAGTGACTCAAAATCATGAAATACCATGGAAATAAAGTTGCAGGTCATCAGAGAGCATTGCAGTGGTATGGTGGATCTAAGGCAGCTAAAGTTTATTCCTGTCAAAAATTGCACACTGAAAGCATCATAAAAGAGACATCAAGAGATGTATGACTAGAAAAGGAAGTAGGTTATTTAGCCTAAGACTTATGAGCTAAGAGAAATGCCTGTGGTAGATAGAAATTAAGTAACTTGTTCAGGGTCGCTGAACCAGTTAGTGTCAGAGGCCAAATTAAAACCCAGGTCTTCAAGACTTCAAGTCTAGTACTCTATCTGTAATGCCACTCTAGGTATAGAAGATGACTGGGGGAAATGTAGGAAAGTGGGAGATAGAATGGAGTTTGGAGAACTGTTAGTAGTCCAGTTTGGCTAAAACAAAGAGTGAATGAAAGGTAATAATATTAAAGAAAGTTCAAAAAGTAAACTGGAGATTGATTTTGAAGGGCCTTAAATCTATTTGCTGAATTTATTGTTGTTGAATTGCCCGTGATTTCCATTGGAACCCATGTAGTGGTACAGAATCTAGAGCAGAAATTCTTAATCCGGGATCTGTGAACTTGCTACTAAAACATTTTGATAACATTATATTTATTTAATAACTGGATTTTAATATAATTGATTTCCTTTTATAGACCTGTTTTTTGTTCATTTAAAAATGTTTGGAGAAGGGGCCCATTGGCTTCACCAGACATCCAAAGGGGCCCATGACACAAAAAAGGCTAAACTCCCTTGTTAAGAAGAAGACTCCCCCAGAAAACTGGATGAACCTTTCCATAGGGGATTTATGGAAGGACATGTAGAGGTTAAGAAAGTATAGCTGGATTTTGATCTGCCCCATTGGGAAAAGTATTCACATCAATGAGATGGAAAATCCATTTAGAGTTGTGTAAAAGGTTTAATTGCTGCTAAGTCAGAAGGCACATGGAGGAGAATGAGCAGGAAAGTGAAGGACCTTAAGTCTATGTCATAGGAGACAAAGGGATATTTTTCTTGGAGAAGAGAAGACTCAGCGGGAGATAAAGTCACTGTCTTCAAGTATTTGAAGGGTGACCATATACAAGAAGGAAGAGAATTTTCTGTCTGGTGCCAAAGGTTCAAGGACAGCTGTTGGATATTGCAAAGAGGCAAATTAATGCTGAATGATGAGAAAGACTTCCAACAATGAGAGCTGGCAGCTAGGTGACACAGTGAGTAGAAAACCAGGCTTGGAGTCAGGAAGACTTAAGTTCAAATCTGGCCTCAGACACTTACTAGCTGGGCAAGTCACTTCACCTTTGTTTGCTTCAGTTTCCTTATCTGTAAAATGGAGATATGAATAGCACCTACCTCCCAGGGTTGTTGTGAAGATCAATTGAGATAATAATTGTAAAGTCTTTAGCACAGTACCTGGCACATAGTAAGCACTATATAAATGCTGGCTATATAAATGTTAGTTATTAAAGTGGAGTGTGCTGTCTTAGGAAGTAGTAGGTGCCCCCTTACTGAAAGTCTTCAGACAGGATGGATAACCACCTGTCAAGAATGTGATAGTAGAGATTCTTTTTGAGTATGGGTTAGACCAGGTGGTTACTGAAGTCCCTTCCAAATCTAAAATTCTGTGAGTGTGTGATCCAAGTTAATTTATTAAATTTATGAAAATTATGGAAATAATTTTTAAAAGGAGACCAGCTAGTCATGTAGTAAGAGAAAGAAAGCCCTAGTGATATCTACCAAATGGTAAAAGACCCGTAGGCAGGTCTCTTGTACATTGGGTGTATCCTCTGTGTGAAGATTTATTGAAAGGCCTAGACAAGAATTACATAAAACTAGGAGCCATAGATGAATTACTTGGCTCTACCTCTTTCTGTGTGACTCTGGGCAAGTCACTGAATGGCTTTTTTTTTCTTAGCATGTAAAAAATGTAAATATGTATTTTTTTCGATATGTAAAAAAGAAGCATTTGGGCTAGACCAGGGGTGGGGAACCTTTAGCCTCAAGGCCACAAGTGGCCTTCTAAGTCCTTGGGTGTGGCCTTTTGACTGAGTCCAAGTTTTACAGAACAAATCCTTTTGTTAAGGGGATTTGTTCTGTGAAGTTTGGATTCAGTCAAAGGGCTTCACTTGAAGACCTAGAGGATCACATGTGGCCTCAAGGCCACAGGTTCCCCACCCCTGGACTAGACCCTGAACGCCCTACCAGCTGTAAAATTGTGATCCTTTGATTCCCTGATTGTGACTTGCACTAGTAGAGAAAAAACCCATATTGAGAAGGTCATAGATCCATTGATATTAGAGAACAACATATATCTTGGAGCTGTCAGAATGTGTGGTCTTCGTTTTCCCTTCTTCCAGTATTCTCCATCAGACATTCCAGGTACCTGACAGAGAGGAGAGAGCTTGACCCAAAGTTTTCATCAGTGCCCTGATTTAGATTTACACATTTCTCATTGTAGGTAACAAACTAGGCAATATATGGGAAGACTGGAACTCAAGTTCATATGCACAGTTAACACTGGTGTGTTGTTTTTCTCATTCAGGTAACTTGTGCCGTTGCACGGGATATCGGCCCATAGTAGATGCTTGCAAGACTTTCTGTAAAGTAAGAAGGGAAAAAATCATTTTATTTAATTTTCCCCAGTTAATTAGAATGCTGGAGTCAGGGTGGAGATAGCAGGGAGAATGATTTGGAGATATGGTTAAATCTGTTACTATATAATAGTCATATTATATGTTATTATATTATATGTGCATATATATGTTTATTAATTTGTGAAACTTAAAATTGCTATGGCAATATAAGTTGTTAAAATTATCATTATTATTATGATACTGTTTGTCTCACTTGAGACGTTGCTCTAATCTGACTTTAGTGGAAGCATTTAATGCTGTTGAGATGGTCGTGGCTTTGTTTTTAGCTCCTTGCCTAACTCCCCTATTTTTGATTCAAATCCGTTGTACACAGGATTGTTTTATCAATTAGTCAACAAGTAACTACTAAATGCCTACTATGTGTTCAGAACTGGGGAGACAAATAACAAATGCGAGAAAGTTCCTTCCCTCAAGGAGCTTATGTTTTACTGTTTTGTTTTGTTTTTTTCCCCAAGGATATCTCCATTCTTCCAGGCACTCAGGTTCAAAACCCCTGAGCCATCCTCAACCCGTCACTTTCCTCCATCCCCAAAGAGTTTCTAATCAGATGCCAAATCTGGTCTTTCTTTCCCCACATGTCTTATCCCTATCCTCACCTTTCCACTCACAGGGCTACCATCTATGCTTTCAGCCCCTCTTGTGTGGACTATTACAAAAGCCTTCTAATAGGTGTCATGTTCTCAAGTCTTTCCTCTTTCTAATCCATCCTCCGAACTGCTGCCAAATTGATATTCCTAAAGTACAGGTCCAGGAGGTGTCCTGGAGTCAGTTTGTACTGGCCCAAGAAAGCATGATTTAAATTTTCAGCATGAGCATTTTGTACCTCAGAAATCAGCAAATGGTTTATTGTGCTGTTGATTATTTAGACTTAAGAAAACAAGGAGGAACATTTTAAGAATGCAGATTAAATTGAAAAGAATGCTGTAGGTGTTTCTCCTCCCAGAGATCTGATTGTTAAATGTTCACTAGCTCACCAGTGTACAAGTTTGATCTTGTCACGCTTTTGCTTCATAAACCCTAATGGCTTCCCGTTTTTTTTTTCCCCTTAATGTCTAATGCAATCTTCCCTGTTTCACTTTTAAAACCTTTTACAGCCTGGTTCCAACCTACCATTTCAGCCTTATAATATATTACTACTCCTCACATATGCTACAGCTTAGCCAAACCTAGCATTTGGATGTCAAACAGTATGCTTAGTCTGTAGGCTTATATATTGGAAAACATAGCTCAAACAAATAGGGGATAGGATATAGTTCTCTCCTCCTCAATAAGAATCAGAGAATCTGATACTTTTATTTTTTTGGATGGAGAGGGTTGGGGTGGGAAAGGGTGGTCTGGCTCTGTGATCTAGAATGCCTATCACCAGTTCAGCAATTAAATCTTGATCGGTCAGCCTGGAGCACAGAAAAGTTAAATAACTTGCCCATGATCAAAAAGTTCATCTGTGTCAGAAGCAGGCCCACCATCCACTATACTGTATAGTCTCTCACTCCAATGCACGATACTTTATAAATATGATAGGGAAGCCTTTAATTATTAATTGCTACAATAATTCTTTGCCTTTAAAGCTTCTGGCTATTAGCAGCAACTTCATTCTTGTTTCTTTCTAGGCTACTGATTGCTGTCAGAGTAAGGAAAATGGCACCTGTTGCTTGGATCAAGAAGAAAGTGAATTACTGGACTCTGAGTTAGGAAATAGGGTGAGTTAAGTTAAAGCTTTTTTTGAAGGTCTCCCTAGGACCCTAGATGATGGGCATGTCTTACCTCTAGGCAAAGGAGATGGCTGTTTATATGCTGTAATTTGAGGGGCCTAGGAAGGTTCCCTAACCCAATGATATCTGTCCCTCCTTCTTAGAGGAGCATTGCTTTTGGCTAAAGGACTGTCTCTTGTTGAAATGCAAATCCCCTTGGTCAGGGAAATGTGAT
>NW_020945004.1:21441-35251 GCF_900497805.2 Vombatus ursinus | reverse complement strand
AATGACAAATATTGCTGTTAACATTCATTATAATTCTTTGAAATTTATTACATAAACTCAGCACCATGCATAGTGCAAAGCCATCCTTTTGCTCCTAGAGTTTATAGTTAAAAGAAAACAAGCTAGCGAAGTGACTCTTGAAAGGTTCCATAACTAGCTTTTCTCTTTCCTATTTAGCTTTTCATTTTCTTTTTGTGGTTGTTATCATTTCTTTCTTCATGCAGAGGGAATGGAATGGGGAAGAGGATAGTAGACAGGTGGTTAGGAAAAGGGAAAAGTCAAAAGAGAGGAGAGGACCAGAAGTAATTTAATTCAATCCTGCAAATACTTATGTAAGTTACTATGTGCAAATTATTGTATAGCAAAGCAAAATTAAGAAGATTAGGGGAGAGAGACACAAAGTAAAAAGAGAGAGATGAGAAAGGTTACAAAATACAGAGCAGTTTTCCATCAGTCAGCCCATGCTATTTGTTTTGTCACTGGTGCTTCTAGCTGCTCCTAGATACTCCCATCCAGAGATGGAGAGAAGGTGGCCCGACAGGGGAAGAGTCTTGGCATCAGTTTTGAGCTGCTGGGGTCTATTTTATAACTCTTTACTCATAGTCAAAGTAGAGTACTAAATGTAACCACTGGGATTTTCTCTTTCAAGACATGTGAAAAACTCTTTCAAGAAGAGGAGTTTCTACCATTGGATCCAACTCAGGAATTTATATTCCCCCCTGAACTAATGGTGAGCCAGACACAGCTGTACTTATGCTGTAAGAATTCATGATAAGGTACCAAGTGTCAAAGCAATGGGTAATTTTCTAGGCTCCTTCTTGAAGATGAATAATATCTAGTCAACATTCTGGTTCAGTGTGCTTGGGGAGGAAAGGAGAGTAGGGTGAAAGACTAGAGTCATAATATGGGAAACTTTTTTATTTTTCAAGAAGTACACTCATTAAAAATGCTGCTATTAGGCTCTATGTGGAAATATTCCCTTGAAGCAGAAAAAAAATCTCATTATGCTTTTTGGCCTAATGCTTTTTGTTAAAATTTTATGTTCATATTCCCTGAGAGAGTCAAACTATTGTAATTATTACAAATCACTTTCATTACTACTTTAAAGATGGTGAACAGTCCAAGAATAGAACAAAAATGTAGAGGAGACAAGATGTGTAAATCACAAGATAATCTTGATGTTTTATTGATTTTCCACCAGAACAGGGCTGAGAAACAACCTAAAAGAACAAGGGTTTTCTATGGGGAGCGAATAACCTGGATTTCTCCTGTAACACTAGGAGGCCTTCTGGAAGTGAAAGCCAAGTATCCAGATGCACCAATTGTCATGGGAAACACCACTGTGGGTATGTAGAAACCAGGGAGCTTGTTCCATGTGGACATGGTCAAAAGGTTTTGAATAATCCTTCATGCACCGAATGCTTTCAAAAGAAGCAATAGAACTCCTGATGTTTTTGTCATTCATCAACTGTTACCATGATTTCAAGATTCGAAAGACAACTGCTTTGGTTCCTTAAAGTCTTATTCTGATTTTTTTTACCCCTTTAGGACCTGATATGAAGTTCAAAGGGATTTTTCACCCAGTTATCATATCTCCTGATGGAATTGCAGAACTGAATGTTGTAAATTATTTAGACAATGGTGAGTTCTTAGATTCTCTGCTTATTGGCTTATGATGCATTAGGCACATGATTTATTCTGCCTAATGGGGAATTAAAAGTAACAACTCTTCCTGGTTATTTTAAAGTACGAAGAGAAAATTTGGCAATTAAGTCTTGCCTCTTCTTAAAAAAAAAAACCCAACTATTGATTCTTTTTTGTTTTTTACATGTCATTTCTCAATATATCAATACGCCCCCATCAAACCAATCTTTGTAACAAAGAAAAGCAGTTAAACAAAACAATCTGATACAAAGATCACCTTTGAGAGCATTTACCACCTGCTACACTAACAGCCCCTACCTCTTTACCATGAGGAGGGAAGAGTGTTTCATCAGCTTTTTTCTAAAACTAATATTGGTCATTACAGTTAATTGGAGTTTGGTTGCCTTTTAGTGTTGTTTTCATTTTACATTGTGCAGATAGTACTCCTGGTTGGGCTTATTTCACTGTGCAATAGTTCATACTAGTTTTCCCGTGATTCTCTGAATTTCATGTAGTTATCATTTTCCTTAGAACAATACATTTCAATTGTATTCATATAGCATAATCTTTTTTCAACTGTACTCCAATCACTGGACACTCATTTTATATCCAGTTTTTGTTTCGTTTTGTTTTGTTTTTTGCTATCACAAAAAGGGCTGCTAACTGTTCAAAGCGTTCTTTTGACTTCATTTTCCTTGGGGTGCAGGTCCAGTAGTAGAATTACTTGGTTAAAGGGTACGAACAATGTAGTCACTTTTCTCCTTGCTACCTTCTCTTTAGCAATTGACAAATCTTGAGACTAAGTTATCCTTTATTATTGAATAATCAGCTTATGATTAAGGGAATCTTAACTATAACTAAGCAGTATCAATCAGGTCAGTTGGCTTAATAGGTAGTGTTAAATAAATTTGCCAGCCTACAAAGTGTTCATTCTTCCTTTCTATTTTCATTGAAGTGCCTCATCTGTTGCTTAGCAATAAAGTACCATGATAGTTTTTTTTTTCCTGATCCGAAGCTTGAAACTATGGTATGATTCTGTGACAAGGTTAGGTAACTAACATTGCTTATATCTTATTGATTTTAAATGTCTTGATTTCAGGGCTAACAATAGGTGCTGGATGTAGCCTAGCCCAGTTGAAAGATATCCTGACTGATGTGGTCTTGGATCTTCCAGTAGAGAAGACTCAGACTTACCAGGCTCTTTTAAAGCATCTGAGGACGCTGGCTGGATCACAGATCAGAAATGTGGCCGTAGGTGTTCTCCCTTCCATGCTAACCCTTGTAATGTGATTGTTATCAGAACTACATGACACATGTTCAGTTTGATCAGGAAGAGATAGTATAGGTCCCCAAACCTTGGTTAATTCTTTTTGCATTTGTGTTTCTAAGTATTAGCAATGGAATAAAGATGCTAACTTTTGTCTTCTTTACAAAGTCTTTAGGGGGCAACATCATCAGTAGACATTCAACATCAGATCTGAATCCCCTTCTGGCTGTGGGTAACTGTACCCTTAATCTGGCTTCAAAAGGTAAGTTACAAGAAAAGTGTCAGAAAGGGGCAGCTAGGTGGTGCAATGGATAGAGCACTAGCCCTGGATTCAGGATGACCTGAGTTCAAATCAAGAATCAGACAAATAACACTTATTATCTGTATGACCCTGGACAAGTCACTTAACCCCATTATCTAGCAAAAAAAAAAAGAAGAAAGAAAAAAGTGTCAGAGGTGGAGCCCTGATGAATCAAACCAATAGAACAGGAGAGGACTTCAAGTGATTATCTAGTCTAGTCTCACCTCCTGCTTTCAAATAGGACTGTACCTAAATCATCACAAAAAAATAAACATTTTCATGTCAAAGACCACTTTGGCCGTAGTGTGAGGCCTATTGATCCCTTTAATGCTTTTAAATACATAAAATAAAATGTATAGGATTGTAGAAAAAAGCACTTGTATTGAAACACAGTCATGAATATATTTTAAAAAACAAAGGAAAACCCATTCATGGACTCCAGGTTAAGGATCTCTGATCTAAGCCAACAAATCTGAAATAATCTCTATCTCACAGACCCTGGATAGGTATATCTGTATTTCAGTCCCTAAATTGGTCCAGCTTCTTTTTCCTTTTAGGTATAGTGTAGGGGTGGTGAACTTGTGGCCTTGAGGCCACATGGAGTCTTCTAGGTCCTCAAGTGCAACCCTTTGACTGAATCCAAACTTCACAGACGGTCATATGAGGGATTGAGGCTGCAAGTTCCCCACCCCCGGTAGTGGATAGAGAGTTGGCCTCAAAGCTAGGACTGTGATGTGCATTAGCTGTGTGACCAAGAACTGTTCTCAGAGCCAGGTCTCTCATTCAAACCAGTTATATGACAGTGTCATATATTGATCTCAAATAGGTGCCATAGAAGCTATAAAAAGAGCCATGTGGAGCTTCAAGTGAGCAATTGTTCTAATAGGGGTTCTCTGTCTTCTGAGAGGTTTTAACCACAAATAATTCAGAAATAGCTAATTTTCTCCACCTTGTTGACTTTCTTGAGCCCCTCATAATTGGTTAGGTTCCATTATAATGAGATAACAAGAATTTGTTGGCTCAAGAATTTTCACTGTCTGTATCTGAAAATATGGAATATTGGATCAGATGAGGAGATGCTTTTCCTATGAGTAAAGGTAGGGTCCACAACATGCAGAGCTCCCAAATTCTTTGGCAAGAATGAGAGTATTCAGTTGTTGCTACTATTCCTTTTAAAAGGTCAAGAAATAAGACTGCCTGGAATAGTGGAGAGTGATGGATTTGGAGTCAAAGGACCTGGTTACAAGTACTAGCTTTACTGTTTATTTCCTCTCTGGCCATTAGCCATTTTACCTCACTTGTCCTCAGTTTTCTTATCTGAAAAATGAGGAAACTGCATTAGTTTATCTTGAAAGTGGTCTGAATCTTTGACCCTCAGCAAGTGGTTATGTAGTCATTGCTTGAGTATTTCTTCCAATGTGGAATTCCCTCCCCCTCTGTACCAGATCATTTTATTTTTTTAACAACTCGAAACAACTATTTTTTGGGGAAGCAATTGTTAGGAAGTTCTTCCTTATACTGAAAGTCTATAACATATTCATTGGTCCTATTGCATCTCTCTGGATCTGCATATAATAATTTTAATGCTTCTTACACATGATTGTTGTTGAGTCATTTTTCAGTCGTGTCTGACTCTTTGTGACCCCATCTGGGGTTTTCTTGGCAAAGATACTAGAGTGGTTTGATATTTCCTTATTAGTTCATTTTACAGATGACGAAACTGAGGCAAACAGGGTGAAGTGACTTGCCCAGGGTTACACAGTCAATGTCTAAGTCTGGATTTGAACTCAGCAAGAGGAGTCTTCCTGACGTAAGGCCTGGCACTCTATCCACTATACCACCTAGCTGCCCCTTCAAATACCTGAAGTTGACTTTCATATAAGTGGGAGAAACCATGGCAAAGTTGATATAGATCCATCCAGAACAACCTGAATTCAAGTCCTATCCATGACAAATACTAGTTTATAACCCTGGAAAAATCTCTTAATCTCTCAGTGCCCTGGGTAACTCTCTAAGACTAAATGTTTCAGGAAAAGTGCCAACCTGCATCGAGTGGGAATCTCATCAACAGAATTTACTTGTATCAGTGAAACCAAAGAACTAGCACCTATGATCTCAGCAGAGACCAGTAGAAAGTGTCTGGAACACAGTCGACATTTTTATAGATATTCTTTGGTTGATTTATTTGTTGAAATAGAATCAGATGACTTGGGTTCAAGTCCTGACTATGACACTTAATATTGGTATGATTTTTAGGCAAATCACTCTCTAAATTTTAGTTTTTTCATTTGTAAAATGAAGGGATTTAGATTAAATAACCTATAACTAACTCCTTTCCAACTCTAAATCTATGGCCACATGCTCTTTTACTAGGGCTTCTCCTTACTAGGCCAAATATCTCCAAGTCACTTAACTGTTCTTCATATGACATCTTTTGAGTGTCCTCACCATCCTGGGTGGCCTCCTTCTAATGTTCCTCTTGAAATGTGGTCCCCATATCTGAACACAGAACTCTATTTTCTTTTCTTTTCTTTTCTTTCTTTTTTTGGCTAGGCAATGGGGTTAAGTGACTTGCCCAAGGTCGCACAGTTAGTAAGTGTTAAGTGTCTGAGGCTGAATTTGAACTCAGATTCTCCTGACACCAGGGCCAGTGCTGTATCCACTGCACCACCTCGCTGCCCCTGAACACAGAACTCTAAAGCAGTGATAGCAGCTTCATATTGATTTTGGACATCACAAGTTAACATTATCTGCATTTATTTTGTATTTATTTTGTTAAACATTTTCCTGTTAGTTTTTAATCTGGTGCGAGAGCACCTGGAGTTTTTGAATTTGATATCTCTGCTCTAGAGCCAGTCTGATCAGGACAGATTGCAGCAGGTCCTATCATCTTCCTTGCTCTGGATACTGTACTTTATTAAGGCAATCTGAGATCACATTAACTTTTTCTTAGCAGCTATATCACTCAAGTTGTCTCACATTAAATCTTGTGGTATCTCGCCAGACATCTCACTTCTCCAGCATTTGGTAGCATATTTAAAAAAAAAAAAAAACTTTGTTCCAGCAAGCCTCAAAACCTTTTATTTGTGTGTCTGATCCCCTTTTTCAGAGGGAGGGGCTTTTTGACAAAGACACTGGAGTAGTTTGCCATTTCCTTCTTTAGCTCATTTTACAGATGAGGAAACTGAAGCAGACAGAGGTTAAGTGACTTACCCAGGGTCACACAGCTAATAAATGTCTGAGGCTGAATTTGAACTCAGATCTTCCTAACTTCATGCCTAATGTTCTATCTTCTGTGCCACCTAGCTGCCCAAAGCCCTTGGCATACCCTAAGTTCATTATTCTACAATTAGAAATATAAACTAGCCCTCCTGTATATGTGTAGAGTTCCTTCATAAACTTGCTGATTGTGAAGTGTCCTTTCCTTATATCGCCTAATCCCCAGAATTTTCTAGGTGAAGAATAGAAATTTTTGAATGCAAGAATGTTCCACAAACTCCAAAGAGAGAAGTTACAGAAACTGATATCACTAATGAGGGTTATGAAATATTAGCTTGGGGCTAGACATGTAAGCATAAGCATTAACAGACTAGTTGACCTGCATGTTGAAATGTTGGCAGTATATTGGTTAATAAACTTCCAAGTGGTTGAGAATGGAGGATGATGACAACAGACTGTATTCTCAGGAGGAGAATTAGAAAATTGTTTAGCTATTGGGTTCTCCTATGAGTAGTAGCCCCACTGCAGCGCACCAAAAGGAATTTCATATATACTTAGATAATGAACATATATGTGTTTATTTGGATGTTGACAAGGAAGGGAAAAATCAAAAGAGGTTATTTAATTACCAGCTAGAGCTAGGAATAAAACTTCTCTCCTTCACCCCCTCCCTTCCAACCCAACTAATCTTTTCCTTTGATGTAGTTAGGTGACAAAGTGCTAGATTTGGAATAAGGAAAACTTGAATTCAAATGTGACCCAGACTCTTACTGACTTTGTGATCCTGAGGAAGTCACTTAACCTCTGTCTGCCTCACTTTCCCTCATCTGTAAAATGGAAATAATAGTAGTACCAACCTCCCAGGGTTGCTATGTGGATAAAATCAGATAATATTTTGTAAAATACCCTAAGCTTTGAGACCTTAACACTATACCGATACTAGGTATTATTAAGGTATATGGTTGCATGAGTTCCCTCATTTATCAGAATCTGATCACGTGAAGGACAGAACAAGAGGGATAGAGAGCCTGCCTCAGAGTCAGGAAGTCCTGAGTGCAAGTCCTCCTCTGGTACATGCTGGTAGTGTGATACTTCAAAAATTACTTTACCTCTCAGCGCCCCTAGACAACTCTTTAAGTTCCAGAGAATGTGCCATCTTCATTGATAGAGGGAGTTCCTCACCGAAAGCTCCCTACGCAAATAAAATCACAGGTCTGCTCCAGAGGAAAAAAAAAAGGTGGTGGGGTTTGGGGAGGGACAGAGTAGAATCTGTCAAAATCGCTGTTTTTTTTTCAACAGATGGAAAACGACAAATTCCTTTAAATGACCAATTTCTTATGAGGGCACAAAGTTCCGATCTCAAACCAGAAGAAATCTTGGTCTCAGTGAACATCCCCTATTCAAAGAAGGCAAGGAATTTCTTGGTTTTACCAAAGAGCCTAACACAAACAACTTAATTACGTATCAGACCTAATTTGGAGGGAAAAGATGTAGGCTTTCTGTATTCACAGTAAGAGGTTCGATTCCAGAAAATGTTTTGTTACAAGGAATTTGTGCGAAATTCAGGCACTCCAGTTACCTTATACTCGTTTTACACACTATTATTTGTTACCATACCCCTTCTCTTCCTTCTTTTTACTCTCCCTCCATTTTTTCTCTCTTTTTAAAATAGAAAGTTGCTTTTTTAACTTGAAACTTTTCTATACTTGCTTCCACCTCTTGCTGCTTTTATTTCCTTTAAATAAGATTTGAAGATTATAGTTTTTTCCTGTCCTGGGGGGTTAGATGAAAGCATAGAAAATTTTTCTACTAAAAAGAAATGCAAGACTTAATAATGTAGGACTTACATGACATTTCATTTCCCTACTGAGTGTTTTCGCTGGCTGCCCTCCAGGCTTAGGATTCTCTTCTTCCATGTCTTTTCCTCTTGGTTTCCTTTAATTCTCAGAAGGCCCGACCTTCTGCTGGAAGCCTTTCCTAGTAGTCTTAGGGCCTTCTTTTTGGGATGAGCTCCAATTAGTTCTGTATATATCTCATTTGCACACAGTTTGCAGGTTGTCCCCATTAGAAGATGAGCTTCTTGAGAGCAGAGAGTTTTTTTTTTTGCCTTTCTTTGTAGATACACTATTTAGCACAAGGCCTGGCACATAGTAGGTGCTTAACAAATGCTTGTTGACTTGAGTTGACTTGTCCATGGCAATGGTAAAGAACCTAGACAAGCGTGGTTCTTCTTCCCATAAGAATGCCCACGTTAACCTATCTGGGTCAGCGAGGTGGTGTGATAGAGAGCTAGGCTTGGAGGCAGGAAAACCTGAGTGTAAATACATCCTCAGACACTGACTAGCTGTGAGACCCTGGGCAAGTCATTTAGCCTCTGTCTGCCTCAGTTTCCTCACCTATAAAATGGGGATAACAATAGCACTTACCACCTAGGGTTGTTATGAAAATCAAATGAAATAATTTGTAATGTAGTTACTACAGTGCATGACACATAGTAGGTCCTTAATGAATATTTGTTCCCTACCTCTTTTCCTCTCATTCTGGACACAGGGAAGTCTGAGATATATCAGTGAGGGGAAATGGGGAAAAGAAATTCAGGTATTCCTTACTGGGAAGTGGAGACGGAAAGGTGTCATATTGATACATCTTATTTTTCATGTTTCTGAAAAATTCTTTAGAAATATAATTATTCATTCAAATATCATTATTATATTGAAATGGGGAATGTTGCTGAATGGAGATGAGGTGTGTCACATGGCTAGGGTCACACAGCTAATTATTGGCAGAACCAGACCTAGAATCCAAGTCTTACGAGTTCACTTTCCATTATACCATTTATATTTCATATCCTCTGCGGAAGATAGCTATCTAAAGCAGATATGTGGTGGATCTCTTTTGTAAAGTGAAGAACCCTTTTACAAAGTGAATAAACACCTTTTATCTTTTTTTTAACCTCTTTTGGATTAAAAAAAAACAACAACAACAAAACCCTGAATGATTTTCTGAAGGCAAAGCATGGTTTTTAAAAATTAAACTTTAATAGCTAGCTTAATGGCTAGTCATCCAGCAAAATTGTGTGCCTGTGTGAATGCATATGTATGCACATATTCTTAGCTACTGAATAACCTGCAATTTTAATGTTTTTCTCTGCTTAATTTTTGTCCTTAGTGGGAATTTGTCTCAGCCTTTCGACAAGCTCCACGTCAGCAAAATGCCCTGGCATTTGTTGTTTCTGGAATGAGAGTCCTTTTTGAAGAAGACACAAACATCATTAAAGACATCTCTATTTTCTATGGAGGCATTGGTTCCACCACTGTCTGTGCTAAGAAACTTTGCCAGAAACTCACAGGAAGGTAATGACGAGACATTTCTAATATATTGCAACATAGACTCCTTTATTGCTTCAAAAGTCTTACTGGTGTGGGTAACTGTCCCATAGACATTGATTGCAGCCCTTTCAGGCCTTACTAGACAATTGCAGGAGCTACTAGGGACATGCTCCTGCTAAGGACTTACTCCGCACTAGGCTAGTCCTTAGATAACAGGAAGAGTTAATCAGTGGGCCCAAACTTGAATTCCTTCCAACTTAGTAGGATTTGCCAGAGCTGCCACTTTCGTGGTCTTGCTGTTAAAAACCCATGATCCCTTAATGGTGAAGTAGCAAAGCTGACCTAAGTATAGTAACACATGATTCATTCATACATTTATTCATTACTCAGTTCAGACCTAAGAGTTCATCAGTGTAGGGAACTTCTGATATGGAAACTCTCCCACCAATCAATCCACAAGCATTTATTAAATACCTAACATGTGCCAGGTACTATACTAGGTTCTGTGGATAATAGAAACCAAAATGAAACAGTTCCTGCCCCCCCAAGGAGCTTACATTCTAGCAAATGTTGCAGACCTGCAACTTAGCTGCACAACAGAGAGTTTCCTAGGACACTAAGAGGTTAAATGCCTTGTCCATGATCATATAGCTGGAGTATTTGAACCCAAGTCTTTGTTTCATCAAAGCCATAATTTCTTTTTGTGATTACCAGGAAAGATACACATGGGATCTACACTAAATTGTATGGAATTTAATTAAGGTTTCATTGTTATTTACGAATGATATTGTCTTAGTAAAGCCTAAAGTGAGCCTCAAGTAGTGATATTACCATAAACTCTAGGGCTGGAAGGCACACTAGAGATCATTTAGTCTAATTTTCTCATTTGATGTATGAACAAAATAAAGTACAGAGAAGTTAAGCAATTTTCCTAGGGTTACACAGCTTGTAAACAGCAGAGGCAAAATTTTAACCAAGGTTCCCCAATTCTAAATCCAGTGATTTCTCCCCTCTACTATTCTTGAGCATGTATTCATGTATGTGTGTGTTTGTGTGTATATGTATGTGCACATGTGCATACCTTAGGGCTGTCTTGCAAATGAGTACAAAGAACTTGGCTCTTATATACTCAGGCATTTATCAGTCTGTTTCCCAATAATAGCTTTGAAGAAAGCAAAATCAATAAAATATGTATTCTTTGTCTTGGGAGAGTGACTATTTACCAGGTTGAAAAAAGCATGTGCAATTTAAATATAGCCTGCCAAATATGCACGTACACACTTTTTCTCTCTCTGTATATGTGTATATATATATATATGTATATATATATGTACACACATACATATATGTGTATATGTACGTATATAGAAGGAGAGGGAGTAAAGAGAGGTTAGTGTTAGACAATTGCTTTTCAGTACATTTAAAATTTTGGTTTGTGCCCTCTTATAAAGGTCAGGGAAATGAAACTAACACTTGACTTATCTTATAACATAACATAATCATAATTATAACAACTTTTAGTTGTTTATTTCAAGAGCCATGCTTTGCTCCACAGGCTGTCTGAATTTGTAGGCTAATGACTTGTGTGTATTGAATTCTACTTTTTTTATTTTTTTAATCTATTTCTCATAGAGCCTGGAATGAAGAGATGCTGGGTGGAGCTTGTAGGTCAGTTCTAGATGAAGTTTTCCTCCCAGCCTCAGCTCCAGGTGGAATGGTGGAATACAAGAGATCCCTCATTGTCAGCTTTCTTTTCAAATTCTACTTAGAAGTGTTGCAGAATTTGAAGATGATGGTAAGTTTAATATAGTGTTTAGGTTTTGTTTCCTTCTTCTGAAGGACACTGTTAAGTATCAGTGAAGAAAGTACTCTGTGGTTTACTAGATAAGATTATCACAAAAAAGTTCTCATTCCATACACAAATATGGGAAAATTACTCATCCCAACATTTCTTAGAATGCTGAAGATAAAATAGAACACATCATACTTGTGCAAAATTCACATCCTTGATCTATGTACTAACCTACTGTTGCCTAGGACAAGACTTGGTCTTTAGCTAGGTGGACATCTCTGGGAAGTGTCATCCATTGAAACTCATACTTCTCTTCAGTGCAAACAGATTTAGAAAAATGCCAATAATTTCATTTTTTAATCCCTGGATGTGTAGAAAATTTGCATTCTTTGAGTATGAATAGATTTTCTGCCCACAAAGAGACCCTATGGAAAGAAAGGAAAGAATGGCAGTCAGTGAAAATAGGTTTGTATCCTGCCTCAGATACTACTTGTAAGATCAAGTCACTTAATCTCTCTCAGTCTCAGTTTCTTCATCTATAAAATGGGACTAACAGTACCTGTAGTGTCAACCTTACTAGGTGAGATCATGTACAGTGTATGACAAGTTTTGCAAATCCTCAAAATGTTAGTTAAATACTATATTATTATGATTTACTCATATGGTTTACTTGTGGTGATATGCTATTCTTAATATAAATCTCATCTCTTATTATTTACTCATCTGCCTTATTTGCAATGATGTGCTACTCTTAGTGTTCAAAGAGAACCCTAGTGACCCATCATCAGCAGTGATAACTGATTTGTGCAGCTCCATCTATACCAGGGGTCCTTAATTGTTTTTGGCTCATGGGCCCTTTGGCAGTCCAGGCAAGTCTGTGGAGCCCTCCTCATAATAATGGTTTAAAATGTTAAAATAACATGTATAATTATGAATTTTTTGAAATACAGTTATCAAAATATTTTTAAAAAGATAAACATTTCATGGATCCCAGGTTAAGAGTCTCTGTTCTTTCTCTTTTGCCATGTATCTTTTTCTCCTTACATGTATGAGACTAATGCTAGAGATGTGATATAGTGGAAAGGTCATTGGAATGGGACTGAGAACTCTGAGTTATATTCATAGCTCTATCCCTAGGAGCAGTTTCATTTCTCTGTACCTCCATTTTGTCATCCTTATAATTTTTTAGATAGGGTAGCTAGGTAGCACAGTGGATGGAAGGCCAGGTTTGGAGTCAGGAAGACCTGAGTTCAAATACACCTCAGATACTTACTAGCTGTGTGACCCTGGGTAAGTCACTTAACCCTGTTTGCCTCAGTTTCCTCAACTGCAAAATGAACTGGAAAAGGAAATGACAAACCACTGCATCACCTTTGCCCAGAAAACCCCAAATGGAGTAACAAAGAATCAGAATGACCAAAATGATTCAACAACAACAAAATAATGTTAGATAAGAGACAGGTTGGGATAGTGCAACGAATGCTAAATTTGGAATTAGAACACTTCAGTTTGAGTCCTCTCTCAGATATTTAATATTTGCATTATTATGGACGAATCATTTAACATCTTGGAGCTTCAGGTTTTTTCATCCACGACATGAATACTTGGACTATCTGTCTCACAGGGTGGTTGTGAGGGAAACTTTGTTTAAACCATAGAATTCCATATGAATATGAATATGATTATGATTATTATCCCCAAGGACTCTTCCTTTGGTGATCACTGCGATCACTTCCTGAAATTGATCACTTTGCCCAAGAAATGACAAGTTTCTTCTAGACTTTATCTTTCCTCTATCTTTTCCTACCACTAGGTCTTTGAGATTGGAAGGGAAAAAAAGTGTTATTTTCCTGCCAAAGGTGGGAGAACTGAAACCCAGTGATATTTACTTTTACTAAATAGTGATGTAGTCTATTTTTGAGGAAGAAGTTTTAAAATAAGCATATGGATCAAAAAAGGAAAATAAAATCATTTCTATTAAAGCTCAGTTCATGGCTTATTACTAAAACCTTTTCCCTGGTCATGTGGTGAAACTAAGAAAAAGAATCTTCTCATTCTTTGATATATCTGTTATTGATGTGAGATGGGCTCACTATGGATCACAACCCATCTATAACTTTTTATCCTGCTCAACTCTTGCCCATATCCTCCCAGAAATTCTCCACAGTGGCCCACCAAGTGTTCTGAAGCCATCCTTTAGATCAGCTGTGTCAAACTCAAATAGAAAGAAAACCCTGATGGTACATGTTGCTTTAGAA
>NW_020945004.1:13425-21431 GCF_900497805.2 Vombatus ursinus | reverse complement strand
AGTACATGGTTTGGCCATGTGTTATGCTTTGCTTCTGCAACTTGCTCATTTTCTGGTCATACATCTTAGACTCATTGATTTAAAGCTAGAATAAAAGCTATAGACCAATAAGTCAAATTCACTTATTTTGCAGATGAGAAAATTGAGCCCCAGGGAGGTTAAGTAATTTGCACACAGTCATTTTTTAAGGGTATCTTTTATGCCTCTTCTGGTACACATTTCTCCTTTGGTAATATACTTTACCCTACTTATTTCTGCCATGTGTCTCTCCACTGCCTCTGGATAACCCACAAATTTAATTTAATGTAATATTGTATGATTCATAGCTATGTAGTATCACCAGGAAAAGATAGTGATGTAAAGATAGACCTTTGCTTCAGGAAGAAGTGAAGGGTCATTAATAACCTCAGGGTTGTTTTAATTATATGCTATAGAATAAGAACAATAAAAGCTGCCATTTATATAGTTTCTTAAGAGTCTCAAAGTGCCTTTATATACATTATTTTATTTGATCTTTAAGGGTAAGTACTATAGATTTCCTTTTCCATGTTTTATTTTAAAAGTAAATATTTTATTGATGGTCTTAAAAAAAATTCCTGTCACTTCTCAATAACTGTCAAACTCACCCACAAGAGAACATTCTCTTCGAACAAAGTCATAGAGTTAATGCATAATAAATCGATTTATTGGCTATTTCTAATAGTGATTGCTCCATTCTACCACCTCTCTGTGAGAGACTATTATCCCCATTTTGTAGATGAAAAAATTGAGACTCAGAGAAATTAAATGACTTTTCCATCATCATGTACCTAGTATTGAAGGTAGGATTTAAGTCCAGGTCCCTTTCATTTCTGAATCCAGTACTTTTTCTACTTTGCCACATTTTCATTTATGAACATAGTACAATCTTCCTGTAATGGTTAGCTCCCTCTCTTTGAAAAGTTGACTGTATGGTCTTAGAATTTTAATTTCTTATTAAAAAATGATCAAATAAGAAATGCAAGAGATGCAAGAAATTAGTGATATAAACTTATTTAAAACTATGCATATTCTGTATTGTTTTGGTATTAGCTTTCTATATTTATGTTTTTTATCTATAAAATGAGAAAGCTAGACTAGGCAGTCTTCATTGTTCTGTGGTTTGTCTTTAGCTTCCTCAGCTAGATTGTTATTCATTACTTGAGGGCAAGGACTGTGTCTTTTGCCTCTTTTTACCCATAGTTGTCCTACATACAAATCAATTAATATTTGTTAGTGATGATGGCCATGATCAACTGAATATAAGATTTGGAATAGAACTGTTGGCTATTAAGTAATTTGGGGCTTTGCTCATAGTTTATTTTAACACACTAAAAATTGCAAACTGTTTTCCTTTCAGAACCCTTCTCTTTGTCCTTGTTTACCAGCTGAGTATGGAAGTGTTTTAGAAGATTTCCATTGCAAACATTATGAGACTGTTTTAAGATACCAGGTTAGTCACATTTTTCCAATACCCTGTAAAGGCAGGGATTGTAAATATCATGTGTGACCATTTTTTGTTCTGAATGGGGAATATATGTTGAAAATGAGGTAGCAGATTTGCAGGAAATAAAGTATCTCAAAGCAACAGTGGGAGTTTGTTTCTCTACATGTGTTGCCACCACGGCTCCTGGGTTTTGCCAAACTCTTATTTCCATTCTTGTATCACTGAGACATCTCTCCTCTTATTCTTCCCCACTTACTTGGGAAAACCTACCAGCATCAAGCATGGATAGGTGCTGAGGGGAAGGAAGGAGGGTAATATTTGTTTATACTGTGGCTAAAAACAAAAACAAAACTCAGTTGCTTAAAGTACTATTTACAGGGCTGATATATAGATATGCAACACATGTGTTTCCTTGGATCTCTAAAATATAGTGAAATTACCTAGATGTAACTTCCAAAAGATTTCAATTCCCATAAAATTCTTACTTTGTAATCTGAGATTTTGCTAACTAGCAGAGAGGGAGAGTAGTTGAAAGTGGTGATAGGCAATACCAGAAGAAATTCGTGTATGAGTTTACTTATGGTTACTTTGTCACAGAGGAGCAAAATGAAAAGAATGTAGGAATGAGACAAAGAATGCAGTTGTTTTCTCTATTGATACATTTAAATGATTTTGTTTCCTAAATAGAAGGTAGACACAAAACAGTTTCCTCAAGATCCAATTGGGCGTCCCATCATGCACCAATCTGGTATTAAACATGCAACTGGTGAAGCCATTTACTGTGATGACATGCCTGCGCATGACCAAGAACTTTTCTTGGCCTTTGTAACAAGTTCAAGACCTCATGCCAAGATTGTGTAAGTAACATCATTATTTGAGGAAAGCAATAATAGTTTGCTTTTTCATCTGACCTCCGAAACATGCTGCCATTAAAAGTGCTTTGCTAGAGAGAAGGCAAAAAAGACAGAGGATAAATTATTTGTTCAGATTGTCAGTGAAAGCCTGGGTCCTGACTTCAGAATTTGTCACAAATAATTTCATCATTCCGCATGAAGGATCTTGAGTTAAAGTCACAGAATCAAAGAGTCTCAGAGTTGGAAGAAACACCAGAAGTTCTAGTCTTGTCTAGTTCATGCGCCCATTTCAGTGTAGGAATCCTCTCTATAAAATCCTTGATAGGTACCTCTAAAGTCTCTGTTTGAAGATTTCCAATGAATGTGAACTATCTTCTGAAATAGCTCTTTTCATTTTTGTGATAGCTCTATTAGGAAATTCTTCCTTGTTTGGGAGTGAAATTTACCTTCCTGTAACTACCATATATTGTTTCTATTTCTGTTCTAGTTAGTAAACCTCTGAGGTTTCTTTCAGTTCTAAATATATGATTCTGTGATTTGCTTTTAGTCAGTGTAGACTGGTTCCTAAAGCTCATGTGTATGTGTATGTGTATATATACAAATATGTATGTATATATACACACATATATGTATAATATACATATACACACATACATGCATGTATAATCTATATTATATGTGTGTATACACACACACACACACACATTAGGGTAGACATTCAAAGGGTAAAATTGAACCTTGCATAAAAGCAAGGTTTTTCCTCTGTATCCTTCCCACCCAAACCCAACTTGGTGCCACCATTCTGTTGTCTTAGATTAGGAGGGGAAAAGGTTGGTGGGACAAAAAAAATAGAAGGGGGCACTTTTCCCGAAATGCTTACTCTCATCATAAGCCGCTGGATCATTTAGGATAGTGAAGCAAATAATTAGATTGGAGTAGTTGTTAGGTGTATGTTACCTTTTGTGTCTTCTCTTTCAATGACCATATTCTAAATAGCTTTCAGATTTCATGTATGTTTTTCTGAAGCAACACTGCAATTTATTTTTAAAATTTAGGTCTATTGATACATCAGAAGCCCTTAAACTACCAGGAGTAATTGATGTCCTGATAGGTAAAGATCTTCAAGGTGTAAACTCCTTCTGTGAGTTTCCTGAAAATGAGGAAATATTGGCAACTGATGAGGTAAAATGCTTTTATTATTTTTAAGTATCTTTTCTACAATTAATATCACTCAATTAAAAAAAAACTAACATAAAATTTTCAAAATGTATTAATTACTAAACTATCCCAATATTCCTTTCATCTTTATTATGGAATTCTGTGTTCAAATTGCAAATAAGTCAAAATCCACTTGGTCATTTTTCTATGTAGCTATTTATCTAGGTGATATAAAAATATCATTTATTTTTTTAAAAAAAGGGAGTGATCTTAGAGTTGGAAGATCTGGGTTGCGGTTTGTCAAGGAGTGAGTGGCAATAGGACAAGAGGGCAAAGATTTTAAAACATAGAATATAGTATATAGTTGAACCATTTAACTATAGGGATAAATTGAAGGGAAGAAAATGAGGCCAAAGGAGGGGGTGAGGGACTAAGAGAACAGGGAGAGGTGAAGGCACTGGACATCCTAGTGAGAATGAAGAATAAGTTTAGGAGGAATGAGACAAAGGGCCACATAGAAGAACAGAAGACTATGATTAGAGAGAGGCCGCTCAAGATCATGGAGGTGGCCCAGTTATGGATGATGGTATTACTTAAGATCACTGTCTCCATGCAGGGACCAATGCAGAGTTAAGGTGCAAGTCATGGAAATTGAAGAGGTTGATATATTTACTGGGAGGCCAGTTATGCCTGAAGGGACATCAACATGTATATTGAAGTCCTTGAAAATGTAGGTAGTGGTTGGGGTAGAGAAGACAACTATTAGTTAAATAAACTAAATTCCTTGAGAAAGTGGGAGAAAAGACCTGGAGGCTTAGATGCCTGAAGGATCTGTACTGAATGATCTTGGCAGTAGGTGGCAGCAAAATTCCTGAGTGCAGCCTGAATCAGATGAAAATATAATTGGAAAGTGTTTAACAAAAATAAAAATACAACACAGATAATGTTAATTTGTAGTCTTCTAAATCAATGTGCAGCTTCAGCTGTTTCATTTTGAATTTGATACCATTGATCTGGATGGATGGATGGATGGAGTAAATCTTGGAAGGAGGAGCAGAGGGGCTATCTGGAAGTTGATTGAGAAGCTGAGTAAGTGCACTCTTCCTGGCCCATTTTGTTGGAGGATGTGAGATTAGAAACATTTAGCACTGGAGAAGGTGGCCAGTGAAGCAATGTCTACCCAAGGGAGCTCTCCACCAGCAAGAATATGGAAAGAGTGTGAGAAGTGCAAAATAAAGGGAAATTTGCTAAACAAAACAAAACACAACAGGGCTTTCAAAAGCCACAGCAAAAACAAGAAATCGGGCAGTGCCAGATGATTTAAGTAAATTGGGATGGGAGAGTGTTTCTGGTAATTGGGAAAGTGCTGAATCACAGGAATTAGGGGAAGAGAAAACAGGAGTTAGTTAGCCATAGGATGGGGGAGCACCAATTGACTAGGGCTTCTCCTACCCTCCAAGGTTCTCTGATGATGAAGGGTGGTGTCAGACTGTATCGTCTAAAGGAAAGAAAGGGTTAAGCCTTGGTCTTGGGCCAGATGTCTGGGTCAGTAAATGCCTAGAGATCTGGCCTCCAAGAGCCTGAGGGAATCCACACTCTTTGCTAGCTCCTTTGTTTCATCCCAGATGGTGGATAAAGCATGGCCCAGACATTGAACATGCACAGGACTCTTGGTATCTGAAGACCTCTGTGTGAACAGCGTCCTGATGTCAACGAAGGTTCAGTGGTTAGAAGTCTGTTTAGTTCTGGCTATTAAAATGGCATTGCAGAATCTTTTGGTCTGGGAAATGTTAGTTCACACTTAGCACATATAAGTACATTGCAGGAATTCTTAGGTCTCTCTAAGCACTCTAGAAACTCAAGTTCTCATTCAGTATCTAATTCAGTGTCTAATAAGGACAGTCACAATTTAGGAAGCAGACACAGAAGGAAAAAATATTAATAATCAGTAGAGCTTAAACTAAACCTACCTTGAACAGAAACCACTGTGAACCCCATGAGACAGAGCCAAAGTGTTTTGGCAGTTAGCGGAGAACTGTGGGCACTAAGTAAATATTAACTAAAAAAACAAGATTGTTTGGTATTGCCTGTGGAATGCTTGCTTTGTGGATGAAATGGAATAGGACAGTGTTCAGGCCTGTGAAATGCTTTGAGATATGAATTGTTCATTTTTACATTGCATAAGAAAAAATGACAGTGTCTATGCATATTCTGTACCCCAGAACCACTGGAAATAGGAATGTGCACTGGGAAAAAGTCAATACTGATGATACTGTGGTGATTTATATAAATATCAAAGTATAATAATAAATTAGCATAGTCTTAGGCTATACTAAGAAGAAAATCATGTTTGAGAGGTGGGAGGTGACTGGGATGGTAAGGGCACAGGAGACCATACCATGTCAGGATTAGTGGAAGGAATTAGGGATGTTTAGCCTGGAGAATAGAAGGTGAGAGAACAAGAAGTAAATATAGAGAAAGAAATGTCAGTAGAAAGCAAAAAAAAAAAATACAAAGAATATGCTAAAGTAATTTTTAGCTTTTCAGAAGCTGGGCTGAACCAAATTTAATAAAAGAACCAGGTAGTAGATTCTCATCTATCTCATTCTACCCCTTCTGCTACCCATCCCCCTAAAAGTTCTGAGTAAGATACATTAAACTCTAAGCCAGAAGTTTGTCACCTAGATTGTAATGCCCCTTTAATCTTGCCAGTACAGACATATATCTTATAAGAAATAAAAAGGATGTGTCTTAATGATTTGCTGTTTTCAGAAATTTTGTTATCAGAGATTGAAATTATAGAGAAGGAATAGGAATATGGTCCAGCATGTGGCTACTGTGCTACATTGTGTTGTTTCTTCTCAAAAGCTTTCCTTTACTCTCTTTCTTGTAGATAAGACTGGATTTAATTTAACAAGAACTTTTTAAATATTTTTATTAAGTTCTGGGCACTGTTATAGACTCTGGAGATGCAAAGAAAACCAAAACAGTCCTTACCCTCAAGGAGCTTACATTCTGTTGGAGGTGGTGGTGCTTATAGTGAATATGACAGATGTACAGAGAAATAAATACAAGATAATTTGAAGACAGCACAAAAAACTGGGACAATCAGGAAAGGCTTCCAGCAGAACATGGGGCATCTGAACAGGGCCTAGAAGGAAGTCAGGGATTCTGAGAAGCAAAGGTGAAGAAAAAATAACCTATGTATTGAATTCAAGGAGTAGACAGCTAGTTTGGCTGGACCATGGAGTGTTCTTGAACAGAAATGCTGTGAAGTAATGTTGGAAAGGTATCTGGGAGCCAGATTGTTGGATGGCTTTACATGTCAGCATAAGAACTATGCATTTTATTCTCAAGAACCACTGAATGTGGTACAAGAGAAGAATAAAACACACCCCCATGCTCCTTCCTCTACCAAAAAAAGCCTATGGTCTTTGTGTTTTTTAGGTCTTTGGTGTGGGCCAGCTTGTGTGTGCCGTGATTGCTGATTCAGATGTTAAAGCAAAGAGAGCTGCTGGTCTGGTGAAGATTGAGTACAGTGATTTGAAACCCTTGATCCTGACTATTGAGGTGATTATCAAGTTCTTCAGTGGTTCTCCTCTCAGAAATAAGGAGACCAGGCAGCCACCAATCTTTATGGGGAGTTATGTCACTGGACATAGCCAGCTGTGTCTTCTTTCTCCCTTTATCTCCTAGCACCATTCAGTCAAACTCTGAAGGAAGATTAAAGGAATTCTCTCCTGTGAGGTCTGATTTCAGGTCTTATTTTGCTACTCCTCAATGTATATCTTCCTATATGAGAAAAAAATGTTTTATAAGATTAAATTATCATCTTATAAATTTATAAGATTAATGCTAATTTGAGAATTCTCATGTGCCTATAGACATCATAGTCAGTTGCTCACATTTCAGAATGGATTTTTTTTATTCCAAAATCACTTTGGAAGTTTCTCTTTCCGAAATTTTACTTGTCCTTATGCATGCATTTAATTTTATTTTCATTGTCTTATAAAGTAATGAAAGCATGTCATAATTTTAAAAAGTTAACATGTTAGAAATAAAATTTAAAAAAAAGATATTTTAAGTGCTTTGAGGTTACTTAGGGAACAAGTTCATATTCACGACAGGATTATTTGTCATAGGAAAAAAAATCAACTTTGCAGTGGGGAACTGACTAAGATGAATCTCTAAAAGAATTTGCTCCAAAACAACTTTGCATTCTGCTTCTCTCTGCCAAGGATCCCTGAATTTGTTTGAGCAATTTGTTTTTAAAAAAGCACTAGTCATTGTTCAAAGTCTAAAGTTCATGCCTTTTTAGTGAACCAAGAAGATGTTCAAGTGATTGTTTAGGGACTCGAGTCCTTAGGATCAAAACAGATGTTTTTAGAAGAATTAGGACCATTACTTACATACTAGATTTGTTTTGAACACCACTAAGAAACAGAAGAATATTTGAGTTTGAAAGCTACGGGTACTTCTTTATACTTAACAAAGTTCTCATAAAGATCACTGAGGATTAAATGAGATAA
>NW_020945004.1:4740-13025 GCF_900497805.2 Vombatus ursinus | reverse complement strand
TTATCTCATTTAATCCTCACAACAACCATGTAAAGGATGTGCTATTATTATCTCCATTTTACCCATAGAGAAACTGAGGATAAGAAAAGTTAAATTGCTCGCTTAGGGTCACAGAACTAGTAAGTACCTAAGGCTGCATTTGAACTCAGGTCTTCCTGATTCTAGATACAACACTTTATCCACTGCATCCCTAAATCACTTTGCAAATCTTAAAGCTCTATTTAAATATGAGCACTTCTGGACCTCTTCCTCCTCTTCCTTCTACTCCTCCTCCTTCCAGTTTCAAAATGTTCCCATCTCCATCATCAAGGGAAAAACAATTAAGAAATAACTCATAAAGTCTCTAATTATCTGACAAAAAGCTCCACCCAAAATAAAAACCCAAACTTTACAAATGTTTCCTGCTAGGGTGTGGAGTAAAGTCCTTACTCCACCTCAATGACATCTTCATTCCCAATTAAATCTAAGACTGACTGAAACACAAATGGATGGATTAAAGGGGTGTGTATGATATACTGCCCAAATCCAGATCAAAATCTGGCCTCCCTCACCAGGAAATATTTGGAAGATACATAGATTCAAGTTGGTCTAGAAATCAGGGGACACATGGTCTTGAAAAAAATAATGCTCAATAGAGTTTCCAGATTAACTTTGGGAGGCAGCCTGGTACAGTGGAAAGTATTCTGAATTGGAGTATTTGGACCTGAGTTCAAAGTCTTTAATTGCTGCTTACTACTTGTGGGACCTTGGGCAAGTTGCTTTTCTCTGGGCCTCAGTTTTCTCATCAGTGCAATGAGGAGATTGGACCAGAAGGACTTTAAAGGCCCTTCCAGCTTTCTGTGTGTGAGCTCATGCTTCTGTTTTTAACCCAGGAAATATTATCCTTAGCTTAGTTAGAAAATAAATGAGGTGATTAAATAAGCTATGAAATATATCAATTATTACTTTGGTATGATAAAATTAAAACCATTTACCATCAAATAACCATCAAAATTGATCATGGCAATCAATTTCAGAACTTAGTAGTTTATGACTCCTTTTCAACACTCGTCAAGAGACAGATAACATCCAATTGCCATGGCTTGTATAGATCTATAGGAAGAAAGTAGTTGTGGGAAAGGAACTGGGACTTTGTTGTAATTTATGCATTCAGAGTTGGTTCAGAATCAGAATGCAAATTTTACTTTAGCTGAGTTGTGTTTACTTCTTCCCAGTCCCATTGTTTATATAAAATTGATGAGTAAGTTATGAAATTTTATCTTTTGGGAAATGCTACATAATTTTTTTACCAGTGTTCTTTAATACTTGGAATTAATCATTGTTATGATGGCAAACCGTTTTCCTTCTATCCTTTTAACAATGAAACTTTGTTTAAAATGGGGAGGGCAAATCTGTCCTTGGAAAATGATATGTTATCCTGACTATTTTAAGTGTACTCGCCCCTTCCATTCTCTCCTACCCCCTCCACCTTCAGGAGATCTCAAATTGCATTATTTGTATAGTCTCCTCTGGGAGTGGACACTTCCTGAGGTTTCACTGCCTCTCCACAAATCATTTGTGGGAAAGTTCAGCAAGACATGGGCATGGGAAGAAAGCTGCTAAGACTCAAACAGTGAAAACAATGAGGCTGGGTCTTGTGTAATGTTAAGTTCCTACCGGTCAGCTTTTTTTTTCTTAAACTTTTATTGAATGAACAAAACTTTATTTTCTCTCCCTTCCACTTCTTCTCCCCACATTTGAGAAAAATAATCCTTATTTTATTTATATATATGTATGTATACACATATACATTTATACACATACATTCATATGTACATTTATATACATGCATATACATATATATTTTTTTCCATTTTATTCTTAGGATGCTATACAGCACAACTCTTTCTTTGAGCCAGAAAGAAAAATAGACTATGGAGACGTTGATGAAGCATTTAAAACTGTTGACCAGATCCTTGAAGGTAAAGCATTTTGCTCCTTAAACATGGGGAGGCAGTGTTGGGTAAGAGAAAGAAGACTCATAGACGATCTTAGCATCAATCTCGGCTCCGTCATTTCCCCTTGTTGTTTGTCCTTTGTTTTTGAAGATCAATGACACCATGAGTGATGTCTTGACTTGACTGTGACTTGGATTTAAGTGAGGCAGAGCTATCCAAAGTTGCCAGCTTTGTCACTAGCTTTGTGAAGACAGTATGGTGCAGTGCTAAAAGTCAGAGAACCTGGGTTCAAATCCAGGCTCTGCCACTTTAATGTGTTACCTGGAGCAAGTCACTTAAATGATCTAAGCCTAAGTTTCTTCTTCTGTAAAATGTGAAGGTTGATGAGATGACTTCAGAAGAACTTTCCAGCTTTAAATCTGTGAGCCTATGACATCGGGCAGATCACTTCTTGGAGTCTGTTTCCTCCTCTGTAAAATGAGAATAATAATGTTTGTAATGTTGACCTCATGGGGTTGTTGTGAAGAATGTGCTTTGTGAACCTTTCAGTGCTATGTCAATATGAGTTATTAGCAAGCTGGGTTGAGAGCTCCTGAAGGGGTTCTAATAGGAGGTTATCAGGTCAGGTACATCTCAGATATACAGCTTTCCCAGTTGCTTGCTGAGAATCACTATTGGTAGCATGAATATATTGTCCTACAGGTATCAGCCTACCTGAAGCAATCTAATATCCTTGTTCACCCCAAGCTCTAACATTTCTTCCAGCTCTAAAAATCTGTGATTCTCCAGTCACTTCTCCACTTTTCCACCTATCAATTCTACTTTCAGAAGGATAGAGTTGTTAAGTAAACCACCAGCAAGTCAGGAAATCTGGATTTTTTTCCCAGTACCTTCTATCATCCTGCTTTTCCAGGTCTCTAATTTACCCAGACTTTTGCTGGCAATCTAACTTGTATAAGAGGTCTTCTCTGTCCTTTCTTTCAAAGCAGAGTTTATTGCCTTGACATTGTTTACCTTCAGAAGGGGATCCAGTATGTCAGCTTAAATAGTTTACCAAATCTCCTCCACTGCATTGGTTCCTCATTCATTACTTTCATAGGCTACACTTGCATCACACCACATACAGTCCTCCATCTCCCACATCTGGGCACTGGCTATCCTCCATTTCTAGAATGCTTTCCCTTCTAACCTCTGTTTTATAGAATATGTGGCTTTCTTCAAGACTCAGCCCAAATGCCCCATCCTGCTGCAGGCCTTTCCTAGTCCCCCAGCACCTACTGCTACTACATACCCCTTGGGGGGACCTTTCATCTACTTTGTACTCTTGTATGTACCTGTTTTTTTCACACACACACACACATACACACATGTATTTACATTATATATGTATACATACACGTATATGCACATAGGTATATAGAAAAGAAGTACAGAGTAGATGAAGTAGAGAATATACACACATATAGGTACATCATATATACATATACACACATAAACAGATATATTTATATATATACATATGTGTGTATACACATAAACAGATACATTATATACATACATAAACATGTATATTATATATACACATGTAAAATTATATTTATATGTATTATATGTACATATATAAGGTACATTATATATACATATAAATAGGTACTCTATGCACATATGCACATGTGTATGTATATGTATATATATACAGGCACATCATATATACACATATAAAACAAGTCATATATATATGTATAAACAGGTACACACTATATACATACACATGCACATATAAACAGGTACATCATATATAATATACAGACATACAAAGGTATATTATATATAGGTATATTATATATACACATACAAATACACACATACACACACATATATAGATATGTACATTATAAATACACACACATAAATAGGTAGATTATCTATATATACAGATGTATAAAAACAGGTACATCATATATACATATGTACACATTATAAACAGGCACAATATATATACATATAGGCATATAAACATGTACATTGTATGTACATATATACACATATAAACAGGTACATTATATACATACATATATAAAAACAGTTACTACACACACACACACACACACACACACACACACACATACAGGTGCAGAGAAGTATAGAGTAAATAAAGTACAGATGAGGAAATTGAGGATCAGATAAGTAAAGTGACTTTTCTAAGGACACACTGGTGCCAAATGATAAAGTAAGTATTTAAACCCAGGTTCTCTGACTCTAACACTCCTTCCACTGTACTCCGCTGCCTTCCTTAAAGATGGAAGAGTTTCTGACTTTCATCAATGTTACTGTCCACACCGGATCAGAAGTGTTACAGAAAATTAACTTGCATTAGTTTTATTTATCACCCACTCTCCCATTGACGATGAGGAGCTTCCAGGGGATCTGTGAGACTTAGGAAGAAGAAATTTGACTGGGCAGGTGGGGAGGGGGGTCAGAAATAAACAGTTTGGGACAGATAAGTTTGCCTTGGAATGACCTTGGGCATGGGGGAAGGATAATGGTCACTATGGATATACTCTCTTCCCTTTTCTCTCTCCCTTCTATATTTACTATTTATATTTGCATTGGAGTTTTGTCTCTGAACTTAAGAAGTCAGCTATATTTTATAACTTAATCTTGTGCTTTCCCAATCTAGAACAACAGTTCAGTCCCATGAATGTGAACTAATATTGCCTGTGGGACTTACAGATGTTTGAATCAGAGAACATAGAGCCTGGAAGGGACATTGCAGATCATCTAGGGCTGGAGCTGCTGCACGTGGAAATGCTTGTGAAAAATGAGATTAAGGTTGGGTAGCCAGTAGTGCAGGTTTTGCCCGACCTTACTTGACCCCTGAACTTGTCACCCATACTGTTTTGTATAAACATTTGAGGGTTGTTGGTTTTTTTCTCTTATAGGTGAGATTCACATTGGAGGCCAAGAACATTTTTACATGGAAACTCAAAGCGTGCTTGTTGTTCCATATGGAGAAGACAAAGAAATGGATGTCTATGTGTCAACACAACATTCCAAGTTAGCACAGGTAATTTAGAGCCCTTGTCCAGGGGACATAGTTAATTCTCAAAATTTTCTAACAAAAAATAATACAAAAACCAAAACAACAACAACAAAAAATCCCAAACCCCACTGACTACTTAAAATACCCTGAATTTCATACTTTTTATGCCAAAAAGAAATGAATATTCCTCTGATTTTTGAAATGCAATACCCTGTAGTGTTGCTTTTTGACAGTGACCTAGAATCAGAGAACAGAGAATGTTATAGTGATATGTGCATTAAATGCGACAAAATTAGAAAGTTATATCTATTAATATACAATAAACCATTTAACGTTTTGCATCTTAAGAAAACCTTTTAATATGTAATATGTCTTCCTTTTGCCGCAGTCACTTATTATAAAAGTGATTTGAGTTACAAGTTTTTGACACATTGTAAAATTCATCATAAAACTATATTCTTATCACATTGAACATTAAGTGTACCTTTGACAAATTGTCCATTTTCCTAAGCTTAGCTTTGATTACAACCCATAGGTTTTCAATGAAGTTTAAGACAGGTGAATTCCCAGGCCTTTAAAACATGTTTATCTCCATCTCTTTAATACATTTCTCAAATTTTGTGACATGTGGCATGATACAAGATCTTATTGCAATATTCTATCTCCATTTGGGAATTTCTGTAATTCCAAGACAATTTTGCCTCTTGATATAGCAATATGTTTATCAGAATTCATAATTCTGATAAATGGAGACAAGACTTCTGGGCCTACTGGAAATTTAAAAAATTCCTAAACATTTTTATTTAAATGAATATTTTACAATTTAATAAAAATACCCAGATTTTACAGGCTAACATGGATTACTTCTGATTTGGTTTTTGTATATCCTTGAATGAAAAGGAGACTTTAATCAGTAAAAATTACCTTTGTCTAGTCTTCAGTTCTCCACTATTTGTATTTCTTGGCCTAGGAAACCATTTTTTTCTTCATGGTAAAGATTAGTTAGCAGCTAGCATTCTGTACCCTTCCTCTGCCTCCACATATATAATTGCTCTTATTGGTATGAGCTAAATTTCTTATTTAAAAGAATTCAAATTAATTCAAATTAATATTTACAGGACATAGTAGCATCTGTATTAAAGGTTCCATCTAACAAGATCATGTGTCATGTCAAAAGAGTTGGTGGAGCTTTTGGTGGAAAAACATTTAAAACTGGTATCATGGCAGCTATTACAGCATTTGCAGCAAACAAGTAAGTGGAAATTTAAGTGTTACATTTAATGAGAGCAAGAGAGTCAGTATGGTATAGTAAGAAGTGCTGTTGGAGTCATATTAGTTTTGCCTCTTTTAGCTATGATCCTAGGCAAGTCACTTAACCATTCTGAGTGTCAGTTTCCTTAATGTAAAATGTGTATTGCAATAATTCTTTCACTACCTATATGCCTTGGTTATTGGAAAACAAAGCGCTTTGTAAATACAAAAGAGCTTTATAAATGTGTTATGAAAAATAAAATAATTTTGATGAAAGAAAAACTAGGAGACATAATGAACTCCCAATTTATTCTTGTTAATGGGAGAAGGGAGGTTCAATTTGCAAAACAAAACAAAACAAAAGAAAAAAAAACCTGTAATGAGAAAAAATTGAAATAAGCTAGAAATTTTTTTCTGTCTTAAAACTAACTGAACTGTATATATTTATAAATTGTAGAAACCAACATAGTTGTAAATTGCTACAAAAAAAAAACCAAACAAACACCATAGTAGAAAATATTGTAATACCTAGAAAGCAGAAAGACAATAGATTTGATTTGGTGATAACTACCTATTGAATGATCCTTTGTTCAATGTAGGGATTCCTTTAAATAAATGGCAATTTTGTTGTATTTCTGCAATCAATCAGGCTCACAGGTCAATTGTATGTAGTCAAATATGTATACTTAAAAGGCTTTAATATTTTTGTTTTTGCTGAATAACAAGGTCCAGTGCTCTTTTCCTCTGGAAATAATAGAAACAGGATGTTTTTTCAGTTACCAAACATTTATTTTTTCTCTCTTCCACTTCCTTTGCCACCTCCCCTTTTATTAAAAAAAGCAAAGCAAAACTCTTGTAACAAATAGGTGTAGTCAAGCAAAACAAATTCCCATGTTAGCCAGGCCCCAAAATGTTCACTTCATTATGAATTTTGGTTGATCACCTCTTTGTCAGAAGATGGGTAGTATTCTTCATCATTAGTCCTCTAGAATCATGATTAATTATGATACTAGTCAAAGTTCTTAATTAAATCTTTTAAAATTGTTCATTTCTGTAATGTTGGTATTATAGTGTAAATTCTTCTCCTGGTTCTGCTCATTTCACTTTGCATCAGTTTACATAAGTCCTTCCAGGTTTCTTTGACATCACTTCTTTCTTCATTTCTTTTTTTTTCTTTTTTTTTTTTTTAGTTTTTTTTAGTTTTCAACATTTACTTCCACAAGATTTTGAGTTCTAATTTTCAACCCCCACCTCAAGATGGCATGCATTCTGAATACCCCTTCCCCTAGTCTGCCTTCCCTTCTATTTCTTCCCCCCTTCTCTTATCCCCTTCCCCTTCTATTTTCCTGTATGGCAGGATAGATTTCTGGAACCCATTTCCTGTATTTCTTATTTCCCAGTTGCATGTGAAAACATTTTTTTTGAACATGTGTTTTTAAAACTTTGGGTTCCAAATTTTCTCACTTCCTCCCTCCCACCCACCCTCATTGAAAAGGCAAGTAACTCAATATAGGCTATACATGTGCAGTTATGCAAAACACTTCCATAGCAGACATGCTGTGAAAAACTAACTCTATTTCCCTTAATCCTATCCCGTCCCCCCATTTATTCTATTCTTTATTTTGACCTTGTCCCTCTTCAGAAGTATTTGCTTCTGATTACCCCCTTTCCCAATCTGCTCTCCTCTCTATCATCCCCCTACTCTCTTGTCCCCTTCCCCTCCTATTTTTCTGTAAGGTAGGACAGATTTCCATACCCAATTGAGTGTGTATGTTATTCCCTCCTTAAGTGTCAAATCCTACGAGAATAAGATTCACTCATTCCCTCTCATGTTCCCCCATTTCCCCTCCACTGTAAGAGCCTTTTCTTTTTTTTTATGAGATAACTGATCCCGTTCTACCTCTCCCTTTCTCCTTCTCCTGGTATAATCCTCTCTCATCCCTTAATTTTATTCTCCAGATATGACCCCTTCATCTTCAACTCACCCTGTGCCCTCTATCTATCTACCTATCTATCTATCTATCTATCTATCTATCTATCTATCTATCTATCTA
>NW_020945004.1:0-4730 GCF_900497805.2 Vombatus ursinus | reverse complement strand
CTATCTATCTATCTATCTATCTATCTATCTATCTATCTATCTATCTATCTACATACATATATTTTTCCCCCCAACTACCCTAATACTGACAAAGGTCTCATGAGTTACAAATATCATCTTTCCATTCAGGAACGTAAACAGTTCAACCTTAATAAGTCTCTTATGATTTCTGTTTCCTGTTTACCTCTTCATGTTCCACTTGAGTCTTGTATTTGAAAATCAAGTTTTCTATTCAGCTCTGGTCTTTTCATCAAGAATGCTTGGAAGTCCTCTATTTCACTGAATGACCATTTTTTCCCCTGAAGAATTATACTCAGTTTTGCTGGGTAGGTGATTCTTGGTTGTAGTCCTATCTCCTTTGCCCTCCGGAATATTATATTCCATGCCCTGTGGTCCCTTAATGTAGAAGCTGTTAAATCTTGTGTTATCTTGATTGTGTTTCCACAGTACTTGAATTGTTTCTTTCTGGCTGCTTGTAATATTTTCTCCTTGACCTGGGAACTCTGAAATTTGGCTACAATATTCCTAGGAGTTTTCCTTTGGGGATCTCTTTCAGGAGGAGATTGGTGGATTCTTTCAATTTCTATTTTGCCCGCTGGTTCTAAAATATCAGGGCAGTTTTCCTGGATAATTGCTTGAAAGATGATGTCTAGGCTCTTTTTTTGATCATGGCTTTCAGATAGTCCAATAATTTTTAAATTCTCTCTCCTGGATCTATTTTCCAGGTCAATTGTTTTTCCAATGAGATATTTCACATTGTTTTCTAATTTTTCATTTGTTTGGATTTGTTTTACAGTGTCTTGATTTCTCATAAAGTCACTAGTTTCCAATTGCTCTATTCTAATTTTTAAGGAAGTATTTTCTTCAGTAAGCTTTTGGACTTCCTTTTCCATTTGGCCAATTTTGCTTTTTAGGGCATTCTTCTCTTCATTGGCTTTTTGGACCTCTTTTGCCATTTGAGTTAGGCTATTTTTTAAGGTGTTATTTTCTTCAGTATTTTTTTGGGTCTCCTTTAGCAAGCTGTTCACTTGTTTTTCATGGTTTTCTTGCATCACTCTCATTTCTCTTCCCAGTTTTTCCTCTACTTCTCTTACTTGCTTCTCAAAAGTCCTTTTGAGCTCTTCCAAGGCCTGGGACTAATTCATATTTTCCTTGGAGGCTTTGGATGTAGGAACTTTGACTTTGTTTTCTTCTTCTGGTTGTGTTTTGATCTTCTTTGTCACCAAAGTAAGACAATGTAGTCTGACTCTTTTTGTGCTGCTTGCTCATGATCCCAACCAATTACTTGAGTTTTAAACTCGTTGTTAAGTTAAGAGTCTGTTTCCAATGTGAAGAATGTACTGTCCCAAGCTTCAGGGGTTTGTACAGCTGTTTTCAGAGATACTTCTACGGATCTGAAAATTTTCAGTTCTTCCAAGGTGCTATGATAAGGGGTGAGGTGTTTCCTCTCCACCGCCACAACAAGCTGCGTCACGCCAGCACTCCTCCTCGCCTCAGGACCACCACCCAGAACTGTGACCCAGATCCAAGCATGGGCAAAGCAAGAGATTCATGCCTCAGCACTAGCAAAGAGATCCTTGCAATCCCCCTCTGATCAGCCACTTGATTCCCCTACTGGGCTGGAAGCTCAGGAGGAAGCCGCTGCCCTGGGGGTGACTGAGACTTAGCTTCTTCTCTCATCACAGTCACAGACTTTTCCCACTGACTTTCTAAGTTGTCTTTGGCGTTCGTGGATTGAGAAGTCTGGAAACCACCACAGCTGCCTGCACTTCAGTCCTCTGAGGCCTGCTCCAGGTTCGCTGTGGCCTGCTCGCCCACACCAAACTGCGCTCCTCTCCCAGCCGGTGCGATATACCTTTCTGATCAGCCATCCAGGTTGTCTTGGGCTGGAAATTTGTTTTGCTCTGTTTTTTTGTGAGTTCTGCTGCTTTAGAATTTGTTTAGAGCCATTTTTTGTAGGTATTTGGAGGGGTTTGGGGGAGAGCTCAAGCAAGTCACTGATTCCCCTCCTCCATCTTGGCTCTGCCCCCTGCTCTCTTTCTTCATTTCTTACAACCCAGTAGTATTCCATTACATTCATTTACCACAATTTTGTTCAGCCATTCTCCAATTGATGGTTTCCCCTTAGTTCCTAATTTCTTGTCTCTATGGTAACAATAATTGACATTTATATAGCATTTTAAGGTTTGCTAAGCTCTTATAAATACTATCTCATTTTATCCTCCCAACAGCCCTAGAATGTAGGTCCAATTATTATCCTCATTTCACAGATGAGAAAAATGAGGCAGACAACAGTGTTAAAGTGACTTGCCCAGGGTTACACAAGCTAGTAAGTGTTTGAGGCTGGATTTGGCCTCAGATCTTCCTGACTCCAGGTCCAGAACACTGTCCATTGTACCACCTAGGTTCTTCTGTAAAAAATTCTGTATATGTATGTTCTTTCTTCTTTCTTTGATTTCATTGAGGGGTAGACCTAGTAATGCTATTTATGGATCAAAGGGTATTCAGAGTTTAGTAACTTTTGGGTTTATAGTTCTAAATTTGTTTCTAGAATGGCTATAACAATCCACAATTCCACGAACAGCACATCAATGTACCAAACAGCCCTTCCAACAAGGAAAAAAAAGTCAAGAAGCAATTATTAAGGGCCTCCTGTGTGCCAAGCACTATGCTAAGCACTGGGGATGTAAACAAAGGCAAAAACGGTCCCTGCCTTCAAGGAGGTCACATTTCCACTGAAGAAGATAATATTCAAATAACTCTGTAAATACTGGGTATACACAAGAAAAACGGAAATAATTTCAGAGGAAAGGTACCAACACTGAGGGGGACCAGGCAAAAGACTTCTTTCAGAAGATGAGATTTTAGCTTGAAGGAATGTAGGGAAACCAAGAGGAGGGAAAACATCCTAGCTATGGGGAACAGCCTGTGAAAAAGTACAGAGTAGGGAGAAAGAATACATTGTGTGGTGAGTAGCATGGAGGCCAGTATTACTGAATTGTAAAATATTCAGAGAGGAATAAAGTCTAAGAAAAACATTTGTCAGTTTGCCTTTTGTATGTGTGTGTGTGTGTGTGTGTGTGTGTGTGTGAACTTTACCAACCTAACATGTGTGAAGTGGAACCTCAGAGGTGCTTTGTATTTCTCTTAATTATTAGTGATTTGGATAATTTTTTTTCATATGGCTAAAAAAAAGCTTGTATTTTTTTCTCTTGAGAACTTCCTTATCATCTTCTTTGACAATTTATCAATTGATGAATGGTTCTTATTCTTCTTTTTTCTTTTTTTAAATTTTAATTAATTTAATTTTAGTTTTCAACAATCACTTCCATAAGTTTTTGAGTTTTAAATTTTCTCCCCTTCCCTCTCCCCCTCCCTCCCCAAGATGGAGTGCAATCTGATATAGGCTCTACATATACATTCCGATTAAACATATTTTCACATTAGTCATGTTGTAAAGAAGAATTAGAACCAATAAGAGGAACTACAAGAAAGAAGAAACAAAATAAAACAGAAGAAAAAAAGGGCAAACAGTATGCTTCGATCTGCATTTAAATTGCATAGTTCTTTCTCTGGATGTGGATAGCATTTTCTATCATGAGACTTTTGGAGATGTATTAGATCCTTGCATTGCTGAGAAGAGCTAAGTCTATCAAAATTAGTCATGAACAACGTGACTGTTGCTGTGTACAATGTTTTCCTGGTTCTGCTCACTTCACTCAGCATCAGACTACATCCTCTCAATTTTCAATTCTTTGCTACCACAAAAAGAACTGCTATAAATATTTTTGTACATGTGGGTCTTTTTCCCATTTGTGTGATCTTTTTGGGATACAGTCCTAGAAGTGCTATTGCTGGGTCAAATGGGATGCACATTTTTATAGCCCTTTGGGCATAGTTCCAAATTGCTCTCCAAAATGGTTGGATCAATTCACAACTCCACCAACAATGCATTAATGTTCCAATTTTCCCGCATCTTCTCCAACATTTATCATTTTCCTGTTTTCTCATGTTAGCCAATCTTGTAGGTGTGATGTGGTACTTCAGAGTCATTTTGATTTGCATTTCTCTAATCAATAGTGATTTAGAGCATTTTTTCACATGACTATAGATAGCTTTAATTTCTTCATCTGAAAACTGCCTGTTCATATCTTTTGACCATTTATCAATTGGGGAATGACTTGTATTCTTATAAATTTGATTTAGTTCTCTATATATTTTAGAAATGAGGCCCTTATCAGAGACACTGGTTGTAAAAATTCTTTCCCAGTTTTCTGCTTCCCTCCTAATCTTGGTTGCATTAGCTTTGTGCAAAAAGTTTTCAATTTAATGTAATCAAAATTATCCATTTTGCATTTCATAATGTTCTCTATCTCTTATTTGGTCATAAATTCTTCTGTTCTCCATAAATCTGACAGGTTAAAATATCCCTTGCTCTCCTAGTTTGCTTATAGTATTAATCTTTATATCTAAATTGTGTACCCATTTTGACTTTATTTTGGTATATGGTATAAGATTTTGGTCTATGCCTAGTTTCTGCCATACTTTTTTCCAGTTTTCCTAGCAGTTTTTGCCAAATAGTGAGTTCTTATCCCAGAAGCTAGGGTCTTTGAGTTTATCAAATAGTAGATTACCAGTAATTACAAGTAATTTTAGTCAGTTACTTAAGTTTCTCCTAAGTACACTCTTATACCATCTGCAAAAGTAATACTTTTATTTCTTCTCTGATG
>NW_020945003.1:0-4095 GCF_900497805.2 Vombatus ursinus | reverse complement strand
GGACATGACTGAATGAATTAACAACAGCCACTGATGGGGCCACTTCTATCCTCCACCAACTCTCGAAATCTGTACAAGCTCAAGTTTGTTGCTTCCATGACACTGTCTATCCATCTCCTCCTCTGCTGTCCCTGTCTCCTTTTGCCTTCAGTCTTTCCCAACATAAGACTTTCTCTCCAATAAGTCCTCTCTTTTTGTTATGTGGTCAAAGTATTTAAGCTTCAGATTCAGTATTTGTCCTTCCAACAACCAATATCAATAAATTTCCTTAAGTATTGACTGATTTGATATTCTCGCTGTCCAAGAGACTCTCAAAAGTCTTCTCCAGTATCACAATTCAAAAGTGTTGATTCTGTGGTGCTCAGCTTTCCTTATAGTTCAACTCTCACAGCCATACATCACTGCTGGAAAGACCACAGCTTTGACTATACAGACCTTGGTTGGCAAGGTGATGTCTCTGCTTTTTAGTATGCTATCCAGTTTTGCCATAGCTTTCTTTCCAAGGAGCATGCATGTTTTAATTTCATGGTTGCAGTTACCATCTGCAGTTGCCATCTGCAGTGATCCTTGAGCCCAAGAATATAAAATCTTATACTGCCGCCATTTCTTCTCTGTTTGCCAGGAAGTGATGGGATCAGTTGCCATGATTTTACTTTTTTTTAATGTTAAGCTTCAAGCCAGTTTTTATACTCTGCTCTTTCACTGTTATCAAGAGACTTCTTAACTCTTCTTTTACTTTCTACCATCAGAGTAGTATCATCTGCATATCTGAAATTGTTGATATACACAGTTATTCCATGTTCACTTCTAATTATTGCTTCTGGACCTGTATACAGGTTTCTCAGGAGATGGGTAAGATGATCTGGTATTCTATCTGTTTGAGGACTTGCTACATTTTGTTGTAATCCACACAGTCAAAAGTTTTAGTATAGTCAATGAAGCAGAAGTGAATGTTTTTCTGGAATCCCTTGCTTTCTCCATAATCCAATAAATGTTGGCAATTTGGTTTCTAGTTTCTCTGCCTATTCAAAAACCAGCTTGAACTTCTGGTAATTCTCAGTTCATATGTTGCTGAAACCTAGCTTGCAGAATCTTATGTATAACCTTGCTGGCATATGAGATTAGGACAATTGTTTGGTGATTTGAACATTCTTTGTCTTTGCCCTTCTTTAGGATTGGAATGTAAGCTGATATTTTCCAATCCAGTGGCCACTGTTGAGTTTTCCAAATTTGCATGCATGTGGAGTGCAGCACTTAAACAGCATCATCTTTTAGGATTTTAAATACCTTAGCCTGAATTCCCTCACCTCCACTAGCCTTATTGTTAGCAATGCTTTCTAAGGCCCCCGTGACTAATTTTTTCAGGATGTCTGGCTCTTGGTCAGTAACTACACCATTGTGATTATTGATAATATTAAGATCTTTCTTGTATAGTTATGCATACTCTTGCTACCACTTCCTAATTTATTCTACTTATGTTAATCCGTACCATTTTTGTTTTTTTCATGTGCACCTATTTTTGCATGAAATGTTCCCTTGATAGCTCAAATTTTCTTGAAGAGATCTCTTGTCTTTCTCATTCTATTGTTTTCTTCTATTTTTTTTTGCATTGTTCATTTAAGAAAACCTTACCTCTCCTTGCTATTCTCTGGAATTCTGTGTTCAGTTGGATATATATTTCCTTTCTCCTTTCCCTTTCCATTTTCTTCTTTCCTCAGCTGTTTGTAAAGCCTCATCAGACACCCATTTTGCTTTTCTGCTTTTCTTTTTCTTTGGGGTGTTTTTTTGTTGCTGCTTCCTGTACCATATTGTGAACCTCTGTCCATAGTTCTTCAGGCACTCTACCAGATCTAATCCCTTAAATCTATTCCTTACTATCACTCCATCTTCATAAGGAGTGTTATTTAGGTCATACCTAAACAGTCCGATGGTTTCCCCTACTTTCTTCAATTTAAGTCTGAATTTTGCAAAAAGAAACTCATGATCTGAGCCACAGTCAGCTCCAGATCTTGTTTTAAGTGATTCTATAGAGCTTCTCCAACTTTGGCTGCAAAGTATACAATCAGTCTGATTTTGATATTGACCATCTGGTGATGTCCATGTGTAGAGTTGCATTTTGGGTTGTTGGAAAAAAAAAAGTTTGCTATGACCAGAGAGTTATCTTGACAGAATTCTGTTAGTCTCTGCCCTGCTCCATTTTGTATTTCAAGACCAAATTTGTCTGTTATCCCAGTATCTTCTGATTTCTTACTGTAGCATTCTAATCTCCTTTGATGAATGTGATATTTGTTTTCGATGTTACTTCTAGAAGATGTTGTAGGTCTTCAGAGAATTGATTAACTTTGAGCTCCTTGGCATCAGTGGTTGGAGCATAGACTTATATTACTGTAATGCTTAACAGTTTGCCTTGGATTTGAACAGATACTATTCTGTCATTTTTTAGATTATACCCTACTCCTGTTTTTCTCACCCTGTTATTGACTATGAGGGCTATTCCATTCCTTCTAAGGACTTCTTGGCCACAGTGATAGATATAATAATCACCTGAATTAAATTCACGTATTCTTATCCATTTAAGCTCACTGATGCCCAAGAGGTCAATGTGTGATCTTTCCATAGTCAGAGCATTGTTTTTCATGGTATAGTACGTTTGCTAACTATCTTTATTAGAGTATGTATATCTGGACTTCTTGTACCTAAGGGAATGAGGTAAGGAAAAGTTGAGGAAAAATCTTTGGCAGGAAGAAGTCTCTAAGAAAAGGGACAAGGAGAAAAAAGGACAAGAAAAGGGGAAAGGTGGAGTGAGAATGAAGAATGTCTCTGACTCCCATTTTATCTCATTTGTCACACAAGAAAGAATCAAAGGATGATGATTCCAAAAACCAAAAGCAAGGAATGAGGCAGAAAACTTCCGGAGTGAGAATGATGTATGAAGTCGATAGGATGCATTGTTTTTCTAGGGTTTGGTTAGAGAGAGGAATTTCATAGTTTTGGATCATGGAAGTTGGACAGTTATAGGTGATAGTGAGATCAAAAGTGTGACCTCTCCTGTCTGTGACTGAAGTCAAAAGAAATTGTTGGCTATGGGAGCATGATAGTTGAGGAGCTTGATTAACTGGAAGGACAAGATGTTTCAGAGGATATCATCTTGTATACTGAAGTTTTAAAATAGGAGGGCAGGGTTTAAGGAGGAGAAGAAAACTGCAAAGTAGGTACCTAGTTCCTTGAAAAAGGAGGGAGACTGATCTGGGGGTGGGGTAGATGACTACAGACAGAATCCCTGTCAGGGAATATAGATTGATGGAGTGAATATCAGATAGGGAGAGGTCATTTAGTAGTGGTGGTGGAGGGAAGATCTAGAAGTTGTACTGAAGAGCAAGGACTATATTTCCTCTTGAGCCAGGGAGTGGGGACCTTAAAGAAGATACACATTAGTACTGGATAGGATGGCCTGGGATCCTGGGATTGAATGTCTTTTCTCTTTGTAAAGAAAAATCTGTAATAGTTGCTGTGTTTATGATGACTATGGTCTATAGGATAATAGGACTCTGAGGTCTAGAATTGGAAGAAACCATCAAACTCTCTCGTTTTACAGATAGGGAAGCAGGCTAAATGGAAGGTAGTCGCTTACCAAAGGCCATATAGCTAGTAGATAGTAGAACTTCAGTTTGAAGCCTGATCTTTTGACTAAAGATTCAATGTTCTTATGTGCCTTTTTACAATATACCACACATCTCTATTTCTTAAGTATGCATGTCTTTTTCTAGAGCTGTGATGTCAAACTCAAATAGAAATGGAAACAGGCTTGCCATATATTGACTTAGAAAATCACAAATTAACATTATCTAGGTTGTATTATGTTTTTAGTTATCTTGTAAAACATTTCCCAATTACATATTAATCTGGTTGGCTCTACTTGGGACTCTGTTCTAGAGTAGTTTATGGTACATCAAAGGAACATGCAAAGTTCCAAATACAAAGAATACTTATAGGTTTTTCTATTTGAGAAGTAGAAAAAATTAAAATTCTTCACATATGATATTAAATTATAGTGCTTAATAAATCCTCAGGAAGTAAACTTAAACTTTCTTTAAA
>NW_020945002.1:3001-6247 GCF_900497805.2 Vombatus ursinus | reverse complement strand
AGGTTATACTTGTGCAATTATGTAAAACATTTCCATATCATTCATTTTGTACAAGAAGACTCAAATAAAAGGAAAAAATGAAAGAAACAGTGAAAAATAGCTTGTATCAATCTGTATTCAATCAGTATCAGTTCCTTCTCTGGAGGTGGATAGCGTACTTCATCATTAATCCTTTGGGAATGTCTTGGATCATTATATTGCTGAGAATAGCTAAGTCATTCCCAGTTCATCATCTAAAAATATTGCTGTTACTGTGTAAAACATTCTCCTGGTTCTGTTCACTTCACTTTGCATCAGTTCATGTAAGTCCAGGTTTTTGTGAAATGATCCTGCTTGTCATTTCTTACAACACAGTAATATTCCACTACAATCATATACCACAGCTGGTTTAACCATTTCCCAATTGATGGGCATCCTTTGGATTTCCAATTCTTAGCCACCACAAAAAGAGCTGCTATAAACATTTTTGTACAAATATTTGTACAAAGGTTCTTTTCCATTTTTTTGGATGTCTTTGGGATTAAATTTTTTCAGTTGTCATTGCTCTTTCCACTTATTGTTGTCATTGTTTATATTGCTTTCTTAGCTCTGCTTACTTCACGTTGTATCAGTTCACACAAGTGTTTCTATGCTTCACTGAGTTCATCATATTCCTCATTTCTTATAGTAAATTAATATTCTCTTGTATTCATAATGGTGGTGCAATAGATATAGCACTGGGCCTGGAGTCAGGAAGATGAAAATTCCAATCTGGCCTCAGACACTTACTAGCTGTGTGACCCTGGGCAAATCACTCAGCCTCTATTTGCCTCAGTTTCCTCATCTGTAAAATAGAAATATTACCTTACAGGATTATTGTGAGAATCAAATGAAATCATAATTGTAAAGCACTTCGCATGGTACTTGGCACATAGTATGAGCTATATAAATATTAGCTATTATTACTGTTATTAATGTCATTATAATGTACCTTTAAAGGCAAATTCAGTTAGGGGAGGGAAGCCTTAGGAGAGGCCCTAGACTTCAGGACACAAGGAAGAGACCACAAAACCTCCTATGAGGCTTTCCTGGGGAAGATACGTAGGAAAGGGATCACAAAATGTGTCCAGGGTGAGCAGTAATAATAGTACCTTCACATCAATTTTTAAGAGAAATTCAGTTGGAGGGAAGAGGGAGAGATCTTTAGGAGAAAGAATGGACCTCAAAATGCAAGGCCTTGGGTTTGGGGTTGATTGTTGTCCTTCCTCAAAGAGGACCAAAATGACATCACTATGTTGGGGTCAAGTTAAACTGTGTCTGCCTGTGGTTGATCAGACTACTACAAGCTTGGAAGGCTCTACAACAGGTCGGGCACAAAAAGTCCACATGAACATTTGGAGTGGAGATGTTTCTAAATGTGTGCATCTCATGTTTATTTGAGCTATTGCAATTCTGCTTCGCTCATAGAGCACAGTACCTTCTTTGATGCAGGCATGCCATTCTAGATGGCCCTGTGCCAGTGTCTCCCATGTCACACAATTAATTTCAAAGTTCTCCAGAGAGACCTAGAGAGTGTCCTTGTATGGCTCCTTCTGACCTCCTTGTAAGCACTTGCCTTGTCTGAGTTCTTTGTAAAATAGTCTTTTAGGCTAACGTACATTTGGTTCTCAAACAATGCGGCCAGCAGAACAGAGGTCTGTACACAACATTTGTAGACCTGACCAAGACTTTCAATACTGTCAGTTGTGAGGGCTTGGGGGAAATTATGGCAAAATTCGGTTGCCTGGAGAAGTTCATCAGTATTGTATGTCAGTTTTATGATGGCATGCTTGTCTGGGTTCTGGATAATGGGCAATGCTCTTATGCTTTCCCAGTCACCAGTGGAGTGAAGCAAGACTATGTGCTTGCTTCCATGCTTTTTAGCATGATGTTTTCAGTCATGTTATCAGATACCTTCAATGAGGACAAAAATGACATCAAGGTCAGCTACTGCACTGTTGGATTGGAGGTAGGGTGATGATGGACACCTGAGCATGCCCAACAGGAGTGGAAATCCCAGAACATCACAAGGCTACTTGGGCCTAGGAAGAAGCTGATGGGAGTTAAAGGGGTAAGGGTAAGCACGCCATCTGGTTACTTGATTTAAGTAAGAACTATTGCTAAAGAAATGCTAAGTTCATTTGTTTCTAAGTATGGGGCTCTCTAAATTTTGATACTCTGAGACAAAGCTCCCATCTCCCTGTCTTTATCGTGTCTTTGCTTTGGCATACTACCAGAATGGCACATAGCATGCTAATTCAGAAAGAGTTATCAGTCTCCTGAAGTCACTGACCAATGACTGATTAAAAGATGGAGTCTATGAAGTCCCTCTGGTGGGTGGAGGAGATGTTGGGAGAAACTTGCTTTGGCAAACTAATTATTGAAAGGAGATAAAACCTGAGTCTGACAAGTGAGGGTGGGCTGGGTTATGGTTTATTGGAACCATTAGCACAAGGGAATTAATTCCCTCCTTGGATTATGCCAAAAGACAGATTAAAAGGCAGAGTTCTATAGTCTAGGAGGTCAAGCATTATAGGCAAAATGATCAAGTAAGTAGTAACAGAGTAGGACTGATCATAGAACCAGGGGATTTAGTCCTCAAAGGCCAAAGGGAACTCAAAGGACATAGAATTCAACACACACCTTTGCTTTACAGCAAAAGAAACTGAAGTGACTTGTTCAATGATACAGAGATAGGAGAGTATGGATTTGAATCCAGATCTTCTGACTCCAAACCCAGTGCTATTAAATAATTTCAACTCACATTAATATAGAACTTTAAGATTTACAAAGTAGTTTCCTCACACCATCCTTGTACAGGAGGAAGCATATGCAATACAATGCCCAGTTTATTTTGTTCTGTCATTTCAGTCATGTTCGACTCCTTGTGACCCCATTTGTGGTTTTCTTGGCAAAGATATGGAAGTGGTTTGCCATTTCCTTCTCCAGCTCATTTTACAGATGAGGAAACTGAAGCAAACAGGGTTAGGTGACTTGCCCAGGGTCACACAGCTAGTAAGTGTCTGCGGCTGCATTTTTTCATATACACCTTCATATTAAGCATTTATCATTCCTGGACTACTGCAATAGCCTGCTGGTTGGCCTCCCTTTTCCAAGATTCTCTCAACTCCAGTCCATCTTCCACTCCGCTGTCAAACTGATCTTCCTAATGCACAGATCCATCAATGTCACTCCCCACTCCTTACACCCTTGTCAAAAACATCAGTG
>NW_020945002.1:0-2991 GCF_900497805.2 Vombatus ursinus | reverse complement strand
GTTGAAATTCCTATCAAGGATATGCTACCTGTATGACCTTGTTATTTTTGTCCACTGGGCCTTGGTTTTGTCATCTGTGAAATGAAGTCCCTTCCAGCTCTAAATCTATGATCCCATGACTAAATGACCTTTGAGGTCTCTTCCAGTATGAAATATGATCCTGTGATTCTAGGTTCTGGAACGTATCTAGCTACTGTAGCCTTAGTTCTAGACAAGAACAGGGCTGGAGACTTATTAGTCAAGGCAGTGGCCAGACTCACTGGGCAAGCTGAGCCATCCACTCCTTGAACCTGGTACCCTTGAGCTTTCCAAGGGGCTTTGAGACATGCAAAACGAAGCCCTGTCCTTTTGGGGGACTTAGGTTTCTATGGTATCTGCTCCTCTTCGAAGCTTTAGTTGGTTAAAAGCAGGAAAAGAAATTTCTCCCCACCCATCAGGAGCAATTTCTCTAGGGTCTATGGGAATGGAAACATAAAAGGGACTTAGGTTTTCTCACTCTCACTCCAACCCAAAAGGACTAAAGAGGAAATTGTCATTTTTGAAAAGTTTAGTTCAGAGCCTTCAATTCTGCTACAAGTACAGTTATCCCTTCCACATTGCAGGGATTAGAAGCACGGTGCCCTGGGTTGTGGAAAATCTGCATACATTTTTTTGACCTTCCCTTCATCCCAGAGAAGTCTGAATTTTTTCTTTTTCCTTTATTGGGTACCTTATTGTAAAATTTGGGTTGATATTATACAATACTATATATATATCATGCATTTCTGAGTTTCTAAACTTTTTCTATGTCATCTGCTGGCCTTCACATGTTGTCTACAGCTTCCACAAAACTCCCAAAAAATCCCATTTAATTCCTTATGCCAACACATAATATGTTGAAACCATGATGGAGAAAGTTGCAATGTGGAAGGAATAACTATATATGATCAGAGCAGTTTCCTCTTGTTTGTCCAAAGGCCTGAGGCTTCCCCAGGGCACTTCTATAGTAAGGCGTGGCTGAGTGCCCTCTTCATCAGGGCGCCTCTCATGTGTCTGGGCTCCAGCTCTCTCTTCCCCATTTTATATGCCAGCTTGTCAGTGTTCCTCCCTTCCAAAATTTCACCCAGAACTGAACAACATACTCCACATTGAGAAATTTAAGTCCTAAATCAAGGACAAGCCAAATACCTGAAGCAAATGCAACAATGTAGGGTGTCAACTTGAATAAAGAGTCATCCCTGAGACCACAGACGATTGTCTCCAGTCTTGAAATATGCTAAACTTTCCATAGCCTCAAACTCCACCTGATAGAACTCTAGTCCAGTGAAGGCAAATCATAACTTCAATTGGAATGGACCTCAGGTTATTTAGACTACTCTCTGTCTGACTAGGAATTCCCATCAAAATATCCTCAGCCAGTCTTTGTTTCAAGGATTCCAGGGAAATATAGACTATTATCTCCAGTGGTAGCTCATTCCACTTTCAGAGAGCCCTAATTATTGGGAAGTCATGTTTTTTTCCTCCAAAAATTGACTAGTAATGGACTATTCAATCCTGAACTTATAGTAAGCAAGGGGTCCTCCAGGTCTGATCTGTGGGTCAAAATTTTTCTGACTCAGATAGAAAAAAGAGAGATACATAAGTTGATGCTCCCAGGGGCTTAGAACCACAGAACCATAGAATGTTGAGCTGCAAGTGGCCTTAAGGGTCATCTAGCCCAACTTCTTTTAGGTTACCACTATACAGTTAATTAGCAAGAGTTGAGGACTGGAGTTTAAATTAGCAGGATTCTAATCCAAGGTTCTCTCCACTCTGGGCCTTAGATTTGATCCTGACAGTCTGGAGGGGACAAGAGATTTTAAAAGTGAGAGGGACACCATAAGCCAGCTCAGTTCTTACCTCTCCTCAGCAAACACAGTGAATCAACTTCTATAGGAAATAGGACCCAAAATAGAATGCTTGGTCAGCTGATCAAGACACTCTAAGTCTTATCTCTCTGCCATTCCACAGGCTGTCCCTCAGGCTAGGAATTCACTCATTCCTTATCCCTACCTCTTAGAATTCCTAGTCTCCTTCAAAGTTCATCATTTTCTATATGAAGCATTTCCTAATTCCCCCAAACTTTGAGGACAATATTGGCCAAGTTGCACAAGTTGAGTAGGCATGGATGACTTGTTGGAGGGAGCTCTCAAATTCATGAGATCAAAGATCCATTTGAGTATTGAGTAGTTGGCACAGTGGAAAGCCTGAAGTCAGGAAGACATGAGTTCAAATTTCACTTCAAACACTTACCAGTTGTAGGACCCTGTACAAGTCACTTAACCTCTCTTGACTTCAGTTTCCTCATCTTCAAAATGGGGATAATAAAAGCATCTACTTCACAAGGGTTGTTGCAAGAATCAAATGAGGTAACATATGCACAGCTCTTTGTAAACTATACAAATACTATACAAGTTCTAGCAATTGTGTTATGTTTTTGTCCACATATAATATTACATATATATGTACACACAGAGTCTCCTCCAATATAATATAAACTCTTTGAAGGCACAGACTATTTTACTTCTCTCACTGTAGCCCTAATGCCTGGCATGTAGTAAGCACTTAATAAATCTTCATTGAGTTGATTAATATTATGGTATAGTACTAGACTGGATGTTAGTAGATTTAGGTTCTAGTCTTAACTATGCCACTGGTTAACTGTGTGATCTTGTATGACTCATATAATCACTCTGAGCTTTGATTTAATCATCCTTAAAATGAAGCTAATGGACTCAATGATCTATAAGATCCCTCTTAGCTCTAATATCCTATGATTCTAAATGAGAGGTTGCACTGGTACTCAGTGTTTTCTTTGTGAACATCTTGGGGATTGAGTTTCTGGCTTTGAAGAAGAAATGGAAAAAAAGAGGGCAAAATGAGATGCAGATGAGGACTGAGTTTAGTACTTCAATGGATCTGCAATTTCATCAAGGGAGTGGGCTACTCCCAATAATAGAGATCAAAAGTCAT
>NW_020945001.1:0-5327 GCF_900497805.2 Vombatus ursinus | reverse complement strand
AATAATCACAGTGAGAAGGGCTGAGTATGAAGGCATCAATACAGAATTAAGTTAGGATTCAATTGATTCTTTTCCTCAAACTTGCTGAATGTCCCTGGAAGCTTCCATGAGGGTAATTATTCATTAGGTTACAGTTTTGGTTATTTTCACTGCATTGAACTATGGATGCAGGTATTTCTTTCACCTCTTGGAAGTCTTCTACACACATTGTGCCCTGCTTTTAATGTATACTGGGATCACATTCGATAAGCCATTTTGTCTGCCTTATCATACTCCTAACTTACTAAGTTTGAAGTCTATTAACTAAGAGCAGCTTACATTTCTATGGTGTTTTAAGATTTGGAAATTGTTTTTACCTCAGTAACCTTTTGAGGTAGGTATTACATTTTATAGGTGAAGAAATTAGGACTCTGATAATTGACTAAAAGGATTTATTCATCATCACATGGCTAATGAATATGAGGCAGGATCTGAACTCAGGTATTCAAGGATTCTTGTGGCATTATGTACAATTCAAAATGTTTTTTTGAGTTTTTGCTTCTAGCTCTTTTGATTTTGTTATCTTCTTATAAGTTTGTGTCTTGATCTTTATCACTATAGTATCTTTTAATAAGCAGGTCCTTTTTTGTTGTTTGCTCATATTCTAAGGCTGTTTCTTGATTTCGTATTTAAGTTGGGCTCTGCATCTGAGATAGAGTAGGGGAGGGGACTGTTCCAAATTTTAGATTTTTCATGCTGCTGTTTTCGGAAGGTATATGTTTTTAGTACTTCCAAGGTAGTATGTCCAATGAGAGGTGCAATCACTGTTATCCAGGTCTATGCTCTGGTCTTTACCATGAAATGGACCTTGTTCCACTGCAGATACAATTTTTCTATTCTTGGCCCTGGAAATGTGGCCAGTTCACCTCTTCTCCTGCAACTACAAGCTCTAGAGTATTTTTTTCCTTGGCACAGAGGCCAGGGTTCCTTCTCTTTTGGGAGGGACCACAGGCACTCTTTTCCATTTTAAAACTGTTCTAAGGGTCCCTACTCCCATGTAGCCACAAGTGCTAGTGTTCCTCATTATCCTGAAACTGTGACTCAGAACTTCATATAAGTCACTGCACCCAGTGTCCCAAAAGATTCTCCTCTTATCTCTTTCTGACCAGTTGTCTGACCCCCTCACTATGATCTGTGGGCTGAAAGCAACTGTAGCTCCTGATGCCACTGTTGCAGCTGTCTCCAAGGCCCACCACTGGTATTGCCATGGCATGCACTGTGCCCTGGGCTGACCTCTATGCCAGAATCATAGACCTCTTCTGTTGTCTTTGGTTTGAAAAAACGTCTCACCCCAACCTTTTGTTGGCTCTGCTGCTATAGAATTTGATTTGAGGAATTATTTTAAAGATGTTTAGAGGAAAGTGTTGGGGGTGTTCAACTGAGTTGCTGCTTGTACTTGGCCACTTGGCTCTTCAATAAATGTTTGTTAATTGCGCACTATGTCAATTTCCCTGTGCTAGGTGCCAAGAATATAATTTTAAAAAACATCTTTGTTATCAAAGAAAGGTACCAAATGATGAATAAAAAAATGACTGTTTCTATAAGAATCATATCAAGAACACTTTTTACCACTCTCAGCCAGAATCATTAACTCTTATGTAGCAGCAAAACTTCCACTCTGCAAGAACAGAGCCAGACCCTGAAGCATTTTCTTTGCTTGTTACATCCTAGACCCTCCAGGCTGTGTGCACTGAGAACTGTGGATCTGGATTTAGGAAAATTGCCCAGGAGGGACAGCCTGTCTGCTGCTTTGACTGTGCCCAGTGCCCAGAGGGAGAGATTTCCAACCCAAATGGTAAGTGTTTGAGTATAATACTAAATTTGTAAACCTGGGAGACTGGAAGAATGGTGATGTTCTCAATAGAAATAGGGAAAGTCATGAGAACAGAGGATTTTGTTTTGATGTGGAACCTCAAGGTTGCCATGATTTACATTTCTGTTATTAGTACTGATGTGGAGCATTTTCCCTCACCTGTAAATATTTTTTTTTTAATTTCTTCATCTGTGAACTGATTATTCATATATTTTAATCACTGATCCATTGGGGAGAGGTCTCCTTTTCCTACCAGATCCTTCCCAATTACTAACAGACATGCTGTAAGGTCCAGAATTCCCCTTCCTGGATAACTCTGTACCTCCCCCATAACCATGGGGTGTTCTTTATATTGGCAAAGGAAGAGGCCAAGGATCTCCAGATTGGTTATAAGTAGGAGTTTAATCAATCAATATGAATACTTAAAAAGCAGGAGCAATCTTAAGTCTGGTAGGGCATCCAAACAGTTCAGTGGATCCTTGCCCCCCCCCCCAAAAAAAAACAAATCCCCATGGTAACTATAAAAAACAGCCAAAGGGAGGAGGAGCTAGAGAGTGCATCACTACTGATTGGTGGAGAGTTTTGTTTTCTTCTTAGTAATGAGTTTGGGGGTTAATTCAATGTTATGCTCAAACATAAGCTTGTGCATTAATCGTGTCCCGGTCACATATGAGTCATGATATTCTTGTTATGGCTTTTGTAGGTCATAGTATCTAAGTTTTGACTCAGTAGTAAACTATGATTCAGTAACTAAGTTATGATTTGTTAAGAGGTCACCATGTTTGGGCTTCCACCTTTCACAAAGTTCAAATGTTTATGTCTTTTCACCTATTACTGTATTTTATGGCTTTTCCCTAATCGGTACCTCAAAGTCCACCTCTGCAATGCCACCCATACATTGTTTCTGAATATTTTCCACAAGATCCCTGGGGTGGCTCTATACCAGGGTGTTCAAAGCCTTTTTGGGTACAGCCAGGATGATTTCATTTGTAAGCATAAATCACATAAGCAATACAAGCACAGATAGGAAAACAACATGACCAATAAGAAAGTTACCACAATTATTATACTTTTCTTCCATCTGACCCCTGGGGAGGTGAAGGAAGAACCAGTGGCATTTGGATATTAATGGATGAGGTGAATTTCTGAACTTAACTTAGAACAGGCCATCTGCATTTCTGAAATAGGTTCAGAGACAAATAAACATTGCTTGGGTAGTTTTACAACATATTGGAGGTGACAGAGAGTAGAATCAATTACAGAATTGGATAAGAACAATTTGTTTTTTTTTCAATTCTCCCCCTTTTTGTCAAGGGGAGACTTGTATAATGATGCTCATCAACCCTCCCCCAATGTCCATTTAATTAACAAATTCCATCTTGGAATCCAGATGTCCTATGTGGTTGTCTGGTCTCTGGAACATCTTTTCTTGGGGGAAATCTGCAAAATGTCTTGTCCTTAGGAGTGACTCTTCAGTAGAATTCCTTTTTTTTCTGGTTCTATGTTGTTTGTAGATGTGCCTTAGATGTTCCTGCTATTTTTTTTTTTTTTTTTTGCAAAATAGATCTCAATACAAATTTAGTACAACCTCTTAAATTTTCCTTCTCCAACAACTAGTTTGTATTGTGAAAACCAACTCAACCCTTAGTGTTCTGGTCTTACCAATAGAATTATAGGGGAGAACAGAAAAGTAGGATCCCAGAGTTTGCTTGAAGCTTCAGAAAATTTAGTTTTCTTTTACATGCCCCCATTACAATCCTTTACATTTACCATAGAGTCTGTTTCATCTTGTTACTTTTTCAAACTTTCCCCCTCTGATTCCAATTCCATTAGGAGGATCAAATGCTATTGGGGATCTAATCATGCATATGAGAACATAAGGAGCAACACTTACAAGTAGACGTTTCCACTCTGAGTTTGATAGTCACACAAATGAATTTACTTATAAGAGACTCCAGATATAATAAAAAATTAACTCCAGATACAATAAAAAATTAACTTGAGAGGATGGTTAAGTAATTAATTCCAAAACAGTGCCTATCAAAAAGTTGTCTATAAAGAAACATATTTGTACGACAGGATTCACATTACACATAAGTGTTATTTCCACATTAGTAATAAATTTGAATGAAACTGATTTTTCCATTAATGTAACATGAAATATTCCATAATTTACCTCCTCTAAGAAAATTGATTGCTCTGAAAGTATCTTCCCCTAACCAAACTGAAGATGTTTCTGATTTAATTTCAGTAATTAATAGAATAACAGCCAGGTTCCTCAATCAGTTGTACCAATACCTAATTGTTCTTACATCACTTTGAAACATTTAAGGACCTTATTTTATCTTTGCCTAATTGTTTCCCTATTTTTCTGAAAGAATGAGCTATTTCAGGGTATGTATTAGCATGTTGATAACAAGCCCATGTACTAACTTACCTAGTTGTTTGGGATATGGAATTACAGTAACTTCAGGTTTAAAACAGCAAGGTCTCACATACTTGCATTGTGCTCATATCTTTTACTGACCACTTACTCTGATTATAGAAATTTGTTATAAAAGGAAAAAGGGAACTAATTATAACAACACCCAACTGGTCCTTCAGGTTTAAGCCTAAGGACATATATGGGACAGGATAAAGCATCCTTAGCTCTGTTTGATTTCAGGTGAGAGTTAAAATTTAATAACCAACCACGCAGTAATAATTCCACCTCATAGCCAGACTCAGGAATAGCCAGGTGGGAAACATTCCTATTCAAAGGAAGACAAATGGGAAACCAAGCCAGGAGAGTCTCATATTAGGCTAATTCCAAGGCTGTACTCTTGGCTTTTTCCCAGATGCAAACCTCCACCTGTAATAGCTCAGGATCACATTCTGAGTAGCTTGTGGCATTTCTCTTGAATGGTGGATCACTAACTTGATTTATCAAGACATCTATACCTAAATTCAAACCTCAAAATAAAATTAGTTACATTCCCAGGAGATTTTATCTCAAATGGCTAATTTCACTTATCACAACTTAGGGCTTGATGAAATAATTTTTATTCTCATGGAGTTGCAATAAGCAAAAATTTACCAGAACTCAAATACATATTTCACTTAATATATTTCACTTTTTATCTTTTTGTCTCAAATTTATATTGTTCTAGCGTAAAAAGCAATCATTAGCAACCATTTCTATATTATATTTCAACTTGTAAATCCTCAGCAGCCAAGTTCATTGTTTAGGAACTCCATAACCCAAACAAGCTCATTTCCCACACAGATGGTTTCTAGCAATCTGGCAAGTTTTAAAATAATGGGAATCAACAAGAACTCCAGAAAAGGGGTTGCCCCTGCCTGCCCACCTCATGATATATTCTTCCTCCACACTGATTGTCTGGGCAGCAAGTCCCCTATTTTTAGTCTCAATTTATTTATTTTGCCCTGGCTGAATTTCCCCTGTATCCTTCTATGGCTACCCACTTGCCAGAAC
>NW_020945000.1:0-1996 GCF_900497805.2 Vombatus ursinus | reverse complement strand
ATTGATCACATTCATAAGGTTTCTCTCCAGTGTGGATTCTATGATGTTGAGCTAGATGGGAACTCTGTGTGAAAGCCTTTCCACATTGATCACATTCATAAGGTTTCTCGCCAGTGTGGATTCTCTGATGTTTAGCAAGATGAATGCTTCTTCTAAAAGTCTTTCCACATTGATTACATTCATAAGATTTCCTGCCAGTGTGAATTCTCTGTTGTATAATGAAGGATGAATGCTCACTAAAAGCGTCACCACATTCTTGACACTCATGTGGTTTCTCTCTAGTATTAATTTTTTGATGGTAAATGAGGGATGACTGTTCACTAGGCTCTTTCCCACAATGATGACAATAATAACATTTCTCTCCTGTGTGGATTCTGTGAAGTACAGCACATATTTGTCTCCCAGTAAAGTCACAGGCACCATCACTCATGAAGTTTTCCTTGTGAGTTTCTTTGACAGAAATGTTTAGCTTTGCAGGGGTCTCTTTCATCTCTGGTCTAATCTCTCTTTCTGCAAGAAACAAACAATAAAACATATGGAGAGACATATGTACACACATATGTAATTATAATCCCTTCCCTCCATTGCCAGAAAGTAAATTAACTGATCTACATTCTATTTCACCAGGTTAAGAGCAAATCTTCATAGTTCAATGGACAGAACCAACCATTTGAAAATGCCATTACCTCACATCTGAGGGATGCTTGATGTACAAAGAGCTTCACACAAAATCAAATTGGATCCTCACAAACACCTGTCATGCAGGTGGACCAAATATTCTCCTTACATACACAACTCAGGCCATGAGCTGAGAATGGATGAGTGACCTTACCAACATCCCTGTAGCTGAGGCTAGAATTCCAACCCTGCAAGAGGACATGCTCTGTCCATGGTACTAGATGGCCTTTCTCCATTATACTTAATATGTTTTTGTTTCCTGTTTTAAGAAAAAAAAATTTATTATTGCATGTTGACTTGTTCTCTCCTTCTCTTTGGTTCTCCAATTCCCTGAGACACAACAATATTGAAATTAGGCCAATTAATAATCATACAATGGGGCTTTAAGTTGAGGGGAAAAGAAAAGTCAATCAGTGTGGCAAACTTCACTGTAGCCTGATTTTAAGAAATTGCCACAGCCACCACCAACCTTGAGCAACCACAACCCTGACCAGTCGGCAGCCATCAATACTGGTCCACCACCAATAAGATGAAGACTCAATGAAGGCTCAGCAGACAGTTACCTTTTTTTAGAATTAAAATATTTTCAAATCAAAAGAGGAACATGTTTTAGACATGATAGTATTGTACACATAATAGACAACAGTATATAGTAAACATAACTTTTATATGCACTGAGAAACCAAAAATTCAGGTAACTCACTTGATTGCAGTATTCACTTTACTGTGGTGCTGCTCTAGAACCAAACCCACAATGTCTCTGAGGTGTGTCTGAAATTCTTCTCACTCTTGTTTTGACTTCGACTCTTTCCTCCCCAATTCGACTCTCCACCTTAAACTGTTCCTAGCCTCACTCCTTGACTTCCCTCATAGCCCATTGAACTACATGTTTCTCCATTCCCAAACACTCTCCTTTCCCTGGATCAGCTAAGAGTGAGGCTCCTGATCTGTTCCTTCTTCTCAACCATCTCCATGTTTGCAGGCCACATCGGCAGCTCCTTGATAGCAGGGACTGGCTTCCCCCTTCCTAATGCTTAGCGAGGTACCTGGAACACTAGAGGTGCTTCATCCATGCTTAGTGATTGAGGACAGGGCCCAGGGCTGACACCAGGCCCCAGGCTCTACATCAAGCCCTGTATTCTGGTCTCTGTCTTAGTTGGCCAATGCAGGTTCTGGCCTCAACGCTGTTTCTGGCTCTTTCCTGCACTTTCTCTCTTATATCGAGTGGCCTTTTTGTCTAGTTCTAACCATGTTGGAACCTGATCAGATCCACAGTGAAGATCACAGAGACTTCTTTCTAGGCTCCTGAAGCATCTCA
>NW_020944999.1:0-2930 GCF_900497805.2 Vombatus ursinus | reverse complement strand
AACCATAATCCCTTCTCTCCATTGGGACAAAGTCAACTAACTGATCTATATCCTATTTCTCCAGGCTAAGAGAAAAGTCTTCAAAGTTAAATGGACAGAATCAGTCACTTGAAAATGCCATTAGGTCACCTCTGCAGGACAATTTGACCTACAAAGAGCTTCACACACAATCACATTGGATCCTCAACCACCTGTGACACTGGCAGACCCAGGGCTTTCTTATTACATTCTCAAATCAAGCCATGAGCTCAGAATGGCTGAGTGACCTGACCAGCATCTCTGCAGCTGAGACCAGAACTCCAATCCTACAAGTGGCCTGTTCTGTCCACAGAACCAAGTGGCCTTTCTCCATTACACTTATTTGTTTTATTTTTTTAAGCAAAAATATTTTATTATTGCATGTTGACTTGTTCTCTCCCTGTCTTTGGGTCTTCATATGTCCCTGAGCCACAACAATACTGGGATTAGGACAATTAATATCCCTAGAATGGGGCTTTAAGTTCAAGGGAAAAGAAGAAGCAATCAATGTGATAAACTTCACTGCGGCCTTATTTTAAGAAATTGCCACGGCAACCACCAACCTTGAGCAACCACCACTGTGATCAGTCAGGAGACTCAGATGATAGCTACCTTTTATTGTCAATAAGATATTTTTAAAGTATGTATATTGTTAAAGACATAATAGCATTGCACATGTCATAGACAATAGTATGTTGTAAACATAACTTTTACACGTATTAAGAAACCAAAAATTCAGGTGATTCACTTCTTTGCACTATTCACTTTACTGCAGAGCTCTGGAACTGAACCTGCAGGCATATCTGGGTTGCCTGAAATTCTTCTCATTCTTGTTTTGATTTTCACTTTTTCTTCCCTACTTTTTCTTCATTACTAGCCTCACTCCTTGAGGTTGCTTGTATGCCACTGAACTAGATGTCTTTCCATTCACAAACCCTCTCCTTGCCCTGGATCAGTTGAGACTAAGGATCCGGATCTGTTGCTTTTTCTCAAACCATCTCCATGTTTGTATGTCAGAGTGGCAACTTCTTGACAGCAGGTACGGTTTTTCCCTTCCTAAAGCTTAGCCTGGTGCCTAGAAAACTGGAGGGGCTTAATCCATGCTTATTGACTGACTGAATTGGCCCAAGGCTGACACCAGGCCCCAGCCTCTACCCTAGTCCATGAATTCGGGTCTCTGTCTTATTTGGCAAATGCAGGTTCGGTCCTTGGCCCTGCTTCTGGCTCTTTCTTGCATCTTATCTCCCATAAAGAGTGACCTCTGTGTGGTTCTAACCCTGACGGAACCTCACCAGAACCACAGTAAAGACCACAGAGACTTCTTTTCAGGCTCCTGAGCACCTCACACTGTGGGAGACTTGGGAGATTCTACTTCCCAATTTCCCAAACCGAGAGTGGCTGCAACTCAATGAATAAGGCGAATGGTTCTCCAAAAATGGGCCAAAGATTGAGCCTTAGAGATCAGGGGAGGAATCCAGGTTGATGATTTATGTAAAGCACAGCTTTGGATTAATTCCAAATAAAGCAACAGTCTTGGCTGCTACTTAGATGCTGCTGAATGGAGAGAGAGAAAATCATAAAGCCAAGCTGTCTGGGTCCATACAAATTTAGGGTACATCATTTCAGTGTGGAACTCACTATGGCAAGACTACATTTTGACATCTCCCTAATTGACTCTCTTATGGCAGCCAGGGGGTGAAGTAGATAAGAGTACTGGTTAGAAAGACTCAAGTTCAAATCGAGCCTCAGACACCTACTAACTGTGTGACCCTGGGCAAGTCACTTAGGCCTGTCTGCCTCAGTTTCCTCATCTATAAAATGAGCCTGAAAAGGAAACAGCAAATCACTCTAGTTTCTTTGCTGAGAAAACCCCAAATCGGATCATGAAGATTCAGAAGTGACCAAAATGACTGAAAACCACATAAGTGACTCCCTATGTCATTCACCACAGCAGCTCTTACAATTCTTTTCATTCTTTCCCAACAGTCCCTTATTGATCATTCCCACTGTCCACCCCCCACTCACCTTCTCAGCAGAGAAACTGGCCTTCTAATTTTCATTGAAAAAAAATGAATACTTATCAAGAGCTACCTTATCTTTCTCATCTCCCATAAATCAAGTACCTTTTTGTCCTTTTTGATACCACAATCAGATGAAATGATCCTCTTCCTGCTAGCTAAAACAAACTCCTTTCCATGTGTAAATCATCCCATTCTAGGACATTGTCTTCCGCAGTATGCAGCCTCTCCAGCACCCCTTTTTTTCACTACTTTCCAGTCTCTCCCACACTAATGACTCCTTCCCCACTGCCACAAGTAAACCATTTTTCTCTAATCCTCAAAACACAGTCACTTCATCCATTCAACCCAAGAGATATTTTCCAGTGTCTTTCTTCCATTTCTTGGCTGAACAGCTGGACATGCCCATATACAACTGCTGTCTCCTACTCGTTTCCTCTACTCTCTCTGTAGTCTAGCTCCCAATGTCTTTGTTCCACTGAAATTCCTCTCTCCAAAATTACCAAAACTTTCAAATTTGCTAAATCCACTGACCATATCTTCATCCTCCTCCTTCTTGCTCCCTCTGCAGCCTTTGACAGTCAATCAACCTTCTCTCTCTCTCTCTGTCTCTCTCTCTCTCTGACACACACACACACACACACACACACACACACATTCAGGGACACTTCTCTCATTGTTCCCCAAACCAAACTAATTCTTTTTCCCACAACCCTCCCATCTTCCTATTTTCCTAATGCTCTTCAAGGCATCCTCCCAGTAGTACAGGCTTACAAATGACATATCATATACTCCTCACTGACTCACACACACTCCTGACCCCCATATTCAATCTGCTGCAAAGTCCTGTGATTCCACCTTAGTAACATCTCTCCCATATACCCCTTCTCTCCC
>NW_020944998.1:0-3320 GCF_900497805.2 Vombatus ursinus | reverse complement strand
TCATTGAGCCCAGATTGCTGCCTTTCTTCAGCCTACATTTCAGAGCTTTGCTGTGGGATCACTTTCCACCCTCTTTCCCGTCTTGGAAAGGCCAACTCCAGCAAGCTCTTCCTCATGCACTGTCACCAAGGCCTTCGTCGTCTGCCCAAGCTCTGTCCCATTCAGCATGTCCAACAGAATCCTCTCCCCTCACCCCACTAGACTGTGTGTTTTCTGAGAGCAGGAAACAGGGGCCTTGGCTAGCCTTTCACTTCCAAACTCCAGGAATACATTCAGGTAGTGCCAGGAGGGAAGCCAAATGAAGATGATCGCCTTCCCCGACCCCTCCATTTCACCAATGGAAGAAACCTATTCAGAAAAGGCATCCAATTTGCCCTTTCTTACTGTGCTAACTCTATGGGGAACCTGCAGAGATCTCACTTGAGGCAGTCATCTGCTTCTGGGGAGTGTCTTCTGAGGGATCTTCTGCTCAAGAAGTTTGGCTGTCAAAGGAGACAGATGTCCACATGGAAGCCAACTCGAGCGGCAAGCAAGTGAAAGCTGGGCTCAGGGCCTGCTTCAGCTCCTTACTGGCTCTGGAACCTTGCCCAAGTCCCTGGCCGCCTCTTGGCCCCAGTTTCCCTTTCCCCATAATCAGGAGCTTGGACCAGATGATCGCTGAGGTCTCCTTTAGCCCTCCATCCCATAAAACCCTCCATGTCCTTTCAGAGCTACTCCTCCATCCCCCCAGCCCAGACTCAACCAACCCATTCTAGCAACAAGAAAAAAAAAACAAAACAAAGAAACAAGAAAAACAAAAGAAAGAAACAACAAAACAACCCGAAAACTTGCTTGTCCAGTACGGTCCCTAGGGGGAACTCGGATCTGGGAAGTTCAGCCTGGGGGCCAGGGATCTGACTTTCAATTTGGGAATGAAGCCCCTGTGTCTGTCTGCAGCTGCCTCCCAGGGAGAGGTGTTCCCCACTCAGGCCGACTGGCTCCCCTCAGAAGCTCAGAAGCGGAAGGGATGAAAAGCCAAGGAGAGATAAGTACCACTTGAGGACCATTACCCTTTAAGCCAAGTAGCTTCGAGGTCTTGAGGCAGGTGCAGTGTGACCCCTAGCGAACCGCGAGCACCAGGTGGGCGTTCAGCCAGTCTCCTGCAATCTTGGCCCGATAAGATTTACTCTGTTGGCCCCCAGGGTTCCTCAGGCAACCAGCACCAGAGCAGAGCTGATGGTCTGTGACGTCACAGAGACCCTTTGTGAGGCAGGAGCCCGAACCCCCACCGAGAAATCCGGCCACACGTCCCGTCACGGGCCGCTCTCTTAGACTGGCCCGCCCCACTCAGCCTGCGCCCAGACGTTGCTCCGGCTCTCCCTCCCCTCTGCCACGGGCCCTACTGGGTTGCTTTGCGCTGCCCGCCCCACCCCCCCCAATCCAAGCCCAGCCAAGACATCCTGACAATTCTGCTGTGCTCTGCCTGGCTTCTCTGACAGAAACCATTGCAGGTGCCCCGCAGGCACAGAGGAAGACCCCCAACTGGACAAGTGCCCCTGGCACAGTCTCTCCATCTCTTTGGCCATTCCTTCTACCCCTAACAAAAGGCGATTGATTTCTATCTTGAGATCCCCAAGCCCTTCTATATTCTTTCTTTGTAGTCATCGTATTGAAGAACTCACATATTCTCTTTCTATGGGCACGCAGAAGATTCCTCATGGATTCTCTTTCTATTCATATGCAGGAGTACTTGTCCAGTCTGTGATATGAGTAGACATCTATTATCTAGGTGGTTCAGTGGATAGAGTGTCTGGTCGGGGGTCAGGAAGACCTGAATGAAAATGCAGTTTCACATGTCACCCTGGGCAGGTCACTTCACCCTGTTTGCCTCAGTTTTCCGAGAAGTCAGAGGAGCTGGAGAGGGAAAGGGCAAACCACTCGAGAATCAGTGTCATGAAAACCCCAAACAGGGCCACAGAGTGTCAGAAAGGTCTGAAAAAAGCACTGAATGAAGCTTCTCTCTTGTCTTCTTCATTCCTAGGGGAGCCCTTTCTCTCTCTACATTGAAACAAGTATTCCACTGTGTCTCTCCCTCTGGCAGCACATGTGGCTTCACATAGGATGAGAAAGAATAGGATGATCCTTGAAACAACATATACATGGAGAGAGAGAAAATGAGTACTCCTCTATATCTCAAGAGAAAGAATATGTGAGCACTCATTTCTGAAGGTAGAAAGAATATGTGCATACTTAGATGTCATAAGATGTAGGAATCATCAGACATAATAGTGAGAGATACAGAAATACCTATATGTGAATATATTTTCTCTCCTTATGATTGCATACATATATGAATTGAGAAGAAAGGAGTACACATGTGTGTGTACAGATCTGAAGAAAAGATATAGGAGTATTCCCGTATGAAGAGACATAGATACTACTGGAGTATTCATATACATGAATATAGACAGAGAATATCAGTACAAATAAATAGGACTCCAGAGAATAGGTGAGTCCTCATCTGTGTCAGTATTGAGAGAATATGAATACTCATCCATACGAAAAGGCCCAATTTTTCACCCACTTTTTCCATGCAATTTGCCAAATGAGTTGACATTCCAAACTTGTTTTGCCCATGGCTATCCCATCTCTCTTCTTACAAACTTAGTCAAATGTTGGGCCCAACACTTTGGAGCACACTTTCCTCATCTCCCAATTTCAAATGAATCCTCTCAGTCAAATTTCTCTAGGAAATGATTGTATTGGGGTGGGGGGGTGTTTCTCTGTGTGATTTTGTGTGTGTGTATGTGTGTGAGAGAGGGATAGAGAGAGAATGAGAGAGCCGTTTCTTCAATGAGCATGCCCTTTCAATCATGAGTCATAGAGTGGAATAGGTGGGCTTGGAGGAGTTTTGTTTTTTGTTTTTCTTTTTGTAAACCCCATTTCTTTTTGCTCTGCCTTGTTTTCTCCAATGGGTCAGTGGCCTGGGCCCAGCCACTGAGGCTGTTGATGAAGACATTCCAGCACTCCTAAACTCCTGGATTGATGGCATCATTTGGACAGGCCGTGTGATGTGCTTTCTTGCCTCATTTGCTTCCTCTTCAGACCCTTTGCCGCAGGGAGATGATCCTAGAGCTGTCCTGGAGGCTGATCTCCAGAAGCTGGGCCAGACGCCTTCTTCTCCTAGATGGCAGAATCTGATAGACCTGCCCAGGGTGGCAAAGGAAAGGGCACCTGAGCTTTGGTCAAGGTGTAATTCAGGTGCCTTTCCTCACCCTGACTCCTAGAGGCCCTTCATTGAGCCCAGATTGCTGCCTTTCTTCAGCCTACATTTCAGAGCT
>NW_020944997.1:0-5206 GCF_900497805.2 Vombatus ursinus | reverse complement strand
ATAATTAGTTCACTACCTATGCCATCCTCTTCCACTTACTCATTTCAATTTCTAATGTTTGTTTGGATCATTGGCTGTTGACAATTCTGTCCCTTTCTCACCTTCTCTCCATTGGAATTTGCCTTTTAGCCCTGAAAAAATATATCACAGGTGCCGGACCATGGAAGTAATTGATAATGAAATCATGATGATTTAGGTCTTAAAAGAGAGTATATCTAAACATCTCTAAACTTCTTGCACTCACAAGATTGTCTGCAAGACTGGGCATGTCCATCTCAGGATCATATGGTTGCATATAATGAAGAGAAGTAATAAATACAAAAAAAAGTTATACGAAAACCAAGACTCAAGTTTGGTTAAGTAAAAAATGGACTGTAGGTACCATGTATTCATATTTCAATATTTCTTCTTTGGTAGGAGGATGTGTGGATTCTCTCCTGAGGTTTCATGGAGGTTCCACTTGCCACATAGAGAGACAAATGTAGAAGAGCAATATGAATAGTGACTTTAAAAAAAATCCATTAAATCATCAGCTCTTCCTGTTCTCTGTTATACCTAAATCTCCTTAATTTTTCACTGTGACATATGCGGTTGGCCCAAAGCAGTCAAAGCGTTCATTATCATAGGCCCCAAGCATTGAACTAACAATATATGACCAACTGGAAGGAGACAGGGCAGCTCTGTACATACTGCTTTACACATATAAATAGATTAATATATTGCAGCTATGATGGATTTGAGGGACTTTGCAAAATACCCATTGAACCAAAATATTTACTGCTACCAGAGAGAAATTCATAAAATCATACTCTCCTGATTTCATAAACAAAGAAACCAAGACATAAAAAGTTTGTTACTTGGCCACAATCACACAACTAATGAATAGGCATGTGATTCCAATAATCTTTAGAACACAGTATGTTAACTCCTTTCACCATTAAAGATTCATATATTTTTTTGACATTATCTCTAGGACTCCTTAGTTAAAGTGTAAGTGGTAAAGGAGTGTAGCATAGTATCTTATCATTAATTAAATTTTAGTTGAGATTAGTATAATGCAATGGAACTGATCTAGGAGTTAAAAGAACTTGTTTTGAGTTCCAGTTCTGCCATTAAGTCATTTTGTGACCTTGGCCAAGTACCTTCATAGATAATAGCTTCAATTTCTTCATTGCAAAAACAAAAAAAAAAGAAATTATTTTTAACATCCATCACAGATCCTAATTTTATGCTATAATTAATCATTTTGTTTTCCATCATGATAACTAGATGAGAAAGAATGAGACTTAGAGGAATATATGTTTCAATAGGGGAGAGGCTCAGAGAATGGAGATGGTAGAGATGGTAGAGAAGAGATTAGAGCAAGGTACTATATTGAGTGAATCATAGATCTGGAGCTGGAAGGTACCCTAGAGGTCATCTTATCCACTTGATAGGAATTCATGTCTCCTGATTCCATATCAAATTCATTTTATACCATATCATGCTGTCATTCAGATGGAAACATGTAAGGAATGGGTATCTAGGTTAGAACATGGAATATAAAAGGATTCAGGATGGGGCCTAAAGTAGATATAATCTACTTCCCATGGGTTCCTAGGATTCATTCTGCTTTCTATATTTACTTATATAAGCACCTCTCTCTCTTTCTCTCTCTCTCTCTCTCTCTCTCTCTCTCTCTCTCTGTGTGTGTGTGTGTGTGTGTGTGTGTGTCTGTGAATGTGTGTGTATGTGAATGTTTATTTCCTTTGGAGTAATAAAACTGTTCTCTTTGGGGTGTTGAATACTAGCCAAGATGTTTGGAATGCAATTATTTGACCAGAATCACCAGAAATATTGGTTGCATTTTAACTGGACCTTGTGAATTATGCATGCAGTTGGGTTGCACTATTGAGACATTACTTGTAAACCTGGCATTATTATTTCTGAACTGCAAATAGTGCTTTTCCTCAATTCATAAAAACAAAGCAAAATCATTAGGATAATTATTTTTCCCTCTAACTGACATTAATTGCCATAGAGCATAAAAACTGTCTGAGGTTGTGAAGTGGCTGATTCATTGTTAATATTTTCCAGTTTCCAAACTAACTTTTAGGAGTAGCTATGCTATGGCTCATTTCAGGTTTAATTTTCTACCATTTGTCCAGCCTTATTAAAGGAATTAGGCTCTTTCTCTGTCTTCTATCTCTCCTGAGAGAACTTCTGCCTTTAAAATGATGTAAGGCTGTTTAAATTATATTTGTGCAAATGGCATTATCATTTTCCAGTCCTCCAAGATAACAGTAGAATAAGCTATACCTTCTATGGAACATCAGTAGGAGAGGGCAGAAAGCAAGATTTCCCAAACAGAACTATTATTCATGAATGTTTTATTATGTGCGCCTAATGGATGGTGCTGGTTTACTCTAAGGAGGTTTTTTCTTTTTTCTTTTTTTTTTAAATTTGGTTTTTCTTTCTCTCCCTTCCTTTTTCAGCTATATGGTTAAAGAGTTAATCAAGTAACCATACGAGATCATTAAGCTTTGCAAACCTTCCCTCCTGCTAGCCAGATCCTTCAGAGAAAGGAGACTTAACTCTAGCCTCTCAATGAATCTAAGCTACTTCAGCATGCAGAATAAGAAAAAAATAAGCACATGGTATTAAGCTTTTTTTAAAAAAATTAATCCCATTTTGGTTTTCCCCAGACAAATATATATATATATATATATATATATATATATATATATACACACAACACACACACATACATATATGAAGAGTTAGAGATTTATGTTCAGAAACATTTTATTCTAGGAAAATACTTTTAAAACAAACAAAATAGGGTATGTATAAAGGCTTTTCCTCCTTCCTTTTTATTGACACCAAATTTTAGTAATTTAAAGAAATTACTCTAATGCTTTCTTCTGACATCTTATCACTGAAAGTAGGTGACCCTAACATCATTACATCTGAGCTTGGTAAGTATAATCCTCTCAGGTCCTAATGAGTTTGAAACATTTTGTTATTTAAAAGAATGGCCTTACTAAGTTCAAAGACACTTATTATCCAAGATATCCCAACTAAATAATGCATTTTGGACATAATTTTTGAATGTTTCAATCTTCATTGATAGAGGGAATATGCACATGAATGTAACCGTCAGTCCTCTAAAGTTAAAAACGCAGGCTATGGATAATGAAATTATATTTGCATTGCATTTTCAAATGTTGGTATGGAAAATATATTTTAATTAATCATAAAATCACCAAATTTCAGATTAGTAAGGGATCCCAGAAGACATCTAATCCAACCTTTGCTTGATAAAGGATCATCTTTATGGTATACCTGAGAAGTGATTATCCAGTGTTTGCTTGAAGACCTTAGGGGGCATGACTTTACCTTCTGAAATTGTTTATTTCTCTTTTGCACACCTCTAGGTTGTTAGGGAGTCCTCTCTTCCCTCCCTCCTTGTTTCCAAAAAGCCAAATTGCCCTTCTTTACATATTATTTCCACTGCTCCTTACCCTTGCAATCAATGAGAACAGGTATATTCACTCTCCCATTTGAGAATCTTTGAAATATTTGAGGACAATCATCATGGTATTTGTCATATCTTCTTTAGGAGAAACATCCTTAGTTCCTTGAACTGACACTCACATAACAGATACGTAAGACCCTTTACCATCCCAACTTTCTTCCTCTAGATGCTATTGCATTTATCAATGTCCTTTTAAAAATCTAGTACCCAGAAGGGACTATAGATACTGCAGATATAATCTAATCAGGGATCTAATGATCTCTTAATTGCCAAATCTATTGGCCTCTTTTCAGTCTTCATTTTTCTTGACCTCTTTGCAGCCTTTGATAAAGCTGTTCATTCTACTCTCCTTGATGCTTAATTCTCTCTAGATTTTACGACATTAAAAAAGTTCCTAGTTCTTATCCTACTTTTTTTCTTTCATTTGCTGTATCTTCATCTAACTATGAGGGCCACTCAAAGCTCTGTTCTGGGCCTTTTCTTCAAATTGTTATCTGATCAGCTTCCATGGTTTCAATTAACTCCTTTACTTACCTAGTCCTAGCTTCTCTCCTAACTTCCAGTCTCAAATTTTGACCTATTAGACATCTCAAACTGGACCTTACGCAGGGATTTCAAACTCAACATATCCAAAACTAAAATAATTATTTATCTTTCATCCCTTCCATTCCCAACTTCCCTATTACTGTTGAGGGTACCATTGTCTTCCAAGTTACCCAAGGTCACATCCTCAATTCACTTTCATAAGGTTTCAAGTACTGTCATATCTATTTTCCTAGCACCTCTGGTACACACCTCCTTCTCTCTCCTTAGACACAATAACCATCTATGTTCAGGCCTTCATCACTTCATGCCTGGGTTATTGAACTAATCTGTTGATTGGCCTCTTTACCATAAGTTTCTCCTCACTCCAATGCATTTTCCACTCAATTGTTAAAGTGATTTCCCCAAAATGCAGATCTGATCATATCATTCCCTCCTCCTCCCATTCAATCAACTCTAGTGACCCCTTGTTATCCCCAGGATCAAATAAAGATAGTCTGTTTGTCTTTTAAAGCCCTTCATAACCTGGATCCTTTCTACCTTCCCAATCTTCTTAGACTTTGCTCTCCTCCACATATTCAGTTAACTGGTAATACTAGACATTTTTGTTACTGTTGTTGTTGTTGTTCCTGGCACATGGCACTCCATCTTCTGACTCCAGGAATTTTCATTGACTGTATTCACATGTCTAGAAGGCTCTCTCTCTCATCTCCATCTCCTGATTTCCTCCATATTTCAGAAAAAGTTTTGTCTCCAAAAAAGAAAAGTCATTTCTGGTTCTTACCTGGTTCTTAAACTTACAGCATTTTCTTTGTGGCTACTCCCAATTTCCCTGTATAAATCTTGTTTATATGTGATTATTTGCATGTTTTTCCCCTCCCTCCCCATTAGACTATGAGGTCCTTGAGGGTAAGGACTCTTTTGCTTTGTTTTGTGGCCATTGTTCTTGTTGTTTCCTTCCCTTCCCTTCCCTTCCCTTCCCTTCCCTTCCCTTCCCTTCCCTTTCCTTTCCTTTCCTTTCATCTTGTCTTGGTTAGCACCATGCCTGGCACATAATAAGTGCACATCGTTGTTGTTGCTATTCAGTCATTCAGTCATGTCAAACTCTTCATGATTCTATGGACCACAGTAAACCAAGACCTTCTA
>NW_020944996.1:0-3598 GCF_900497805.2 Vombatus ursinus | reverse complement strand
TGACCATAATGAATGAAATGACTACCCAGAAATTATGTCTCTTGGATTCTGCTCTCATCAGATTTGTTTGCTAAGGTGGGAGTGAACATAAAAAGTTTTATCCCATTAGGTTTTGCTCAAGTATGGATTCTCTCATGTTGAGCAAGTACTCTAGCTCTGTGGGAAAGCCTTTTCACATTAATTACATTCATAAGATTTCTCTCCAGGGTGGATTTTCTGGTGTGGAGCAAGTTTGGAGTTCAGTCTGAATGCCTTTCCACATTGATTACATTCATAAGGTTTCACTCCAGTGTGGATTCTCTGATGTGCAGCAAGATCAGAGGTACTTCTGAAAGCCTTTCCACAATGACTGCATTCATAAGGTTTCTCTGCAGGGTGGATTTTCTGATGTTGAGCTAGTTTGGAGTTGTCTAAAAGTCTTTCCACATTGATTATATTCATACGGTTTCATTCCAGTGTGGATTCTCTGATGTGCACAAGATAGACATTGCTTACATTCCTATGGTTTCTCTCCAGTGAGGATTCTCTGATGTACAGCAAGATCAGAAGTACTTCTAAAAGCCTTTCCACTCGCCTCACCCATTCTCCTTCAGAGACCCAAGAGGAAGAAGGGGCTTGAGATCCCACATGGGATGAGACCAGGCAGAGTCTCAAAGGCTCCGGAATCAGAGATCTCCCTTCACTTGGTCCTCTGCCCTCCCTGTGCTGCAGTCTGAGAGCTTGAGACCCCTCAAAGACTGGAGTACAGCACAGTGTCATCTGGAATGAATTCACAGACTCAAACATTCTTCAAGTCAAGTTGGCAAAAAGCTTATTGTTATGCTTTTCAGGGGGCAAGGATTCTTAAGGAACCTGTGACCTTAGAGGGGCACAGTTAAAGTTTGTATAGGATACAATACAATAAAACATGGGTCCAATATGCTAACTAGGTGATTCAGGGTAGGATGAGGGAGTGGTAAAGGAGTGGTCAGTTCTTAAAGGAACATGCACTTCTTGTACCTACTGTGTAGGCCTTTTACCCAGAGTTCACTAGGAAAAGCCCACAAGGGGGGCCACATGGAGGTGTGGTTTTAGGCCTGCTACATCACTAAGTTAACTAGAGTTCAGGGGTAACTGAGAGCTGCCCAGTCTGCCACCAGTCAATGTCTTGTTTGACAAGACAGATGGAGGGAGTATCCATATGTCTTAGGCCTAGAATACAGATAATGAGGAGTCCAGGATGTAGATAACTTGGCAGGGCGGTAGTATAGATAGTCCAGTGGGTAACAATATCTTTATGACCCAGTAGAAAGCCAGTTCCAACTATTAATTCCTTCGGGTGCTGTTTGTAGCTGCACCAGGGAGAGAGATAAGGGTCTTGCTGGGCCCACTCATGAGTAATTGCTAGGCACAGTGTCCTTGGGCTGGGGGGAAACTGCCAGGGATAGTGTTTCTGAGGCTAGGAGAAATTGGGGTCCAAGCACAAGCACCCAAGCACCCCATCACCTGCACCCCCTTGGCCTGTGAGAGTCAGGTAAGGGTTAAGTATCCACAAAGATAGAATAGTGCTGGGAGGGAATGGGGAGAATCAGGCAAGGGGAAACAAGGTATCATGCTCCCACAATTTAAGAGAACCTCTGACATTTTGCAACATCAGCAAAGAATCTGGGAATAACAAGTTACACTGTTTTAACAAGCTTGCAAAACCCTGCAAAAACAGGAAAACAGCGGAAAGGGCAAGCCAATGAGAAGGGGCCTAGTCCTTTGAAATAGACTCCAAAGTTCCTGTTTTTCAGTCTAGAGGGCAGAACCCCTTTTAATGGACCCGAAGCAGGCCAAAGGGCTCAGGCTTTTGGAACTGGGTAGGCTTAATTAGCAGATATAATATTAACTGACACACCCAGCATAGAATCAGAGCCTCATTAACTGATCATGCCTCCTATGGCGAGGGAGGGGTGGACGGGTCAAGGGAAACAAGGGATGGGTGGATCAGGAAGACTGTGATCCTGAAAGGAGGAGACCAATCTGGGCCTGGAAGGGAGGAGTCACAGCATTCTAAGGGTATAAAGCTTTCTCTCCCTTCTGTATTGGGCATACCTGTGTGAGTATGTGTGTATGTCTGATGGTAGCCATCTCTAGGGCTGGGGGTGAAGGGAAAAAAGGAAAGAAAAAAGAAATTTACATGATAATTTTGTAGCATATTGGAAAGGAATAGCAACTTGTGCTATTTGCAGTCATTTGCAATAGCTTTGCAGTTTCACATACAATCATCTTTTTTTATTATACTATGGTATGGAAATGCTTATTTTGTTCCATAAAATGAAACTTAAATGATTTTCTAAAATAATAAAAATAAATAGTATTAGTAATAACAGTAACTTACTCTTTGAGGAAAGTCCAAAGGACCTTGTAAATTCTCCTTATTGTTAAAAGGACAATTCTTTGTTCAGGCTTTCAGCTGGATTAAGGAGGCAAAACTCAGGACTAAGGGAATCAAAAGAAGTTTATTATCATATGTCAAGGTAGCAACACAGGGGCAGCTAGGTGGTGCAGTGGATACAGCACTGACCCTGGGGTCAGGAGGACCTGAGTTCAAATGCAGTCTCAGACACTCCATGCTCCCTAGCTGTGTGACTCTGGGCAAGTCATTGAACCCCAATTGCCTCACCGAAAAACAAAACAAAACAAAACAAAAAGAAAAACAAGGTAGCAACATTTAGGGGTTTATCACTGTAGATTAGCAAGGGATTCAAGATGGATAATTACTGATAATTTCTGTAATGAAATAAGATAATCTGGATAAGCCCATGTCAGCAAAAGGGGCATTGCATCTCAGCAACTCCTTAATCACCATTACGTGAGGGTTAACAGTCACAAACTGATAGGGGAAGACTCATGATTAGGCAACTCAAAAAGACAAGTTCAAGGGACCCCTTCACATTTCTCAAAGTTTGCAATGTGACAAATAGAAGGCAGGATCAAAGCAGAGGACTAAGTGATGCCTTCTCCAACCCTGATTGACGTATGGACTGGTGCATTTTACAGGTTTGTTTTTCTGCATTTCCTGTGAGGTTTCAGTGCCCTAACAGGTGGTCAATTTTTGTGAAAGTGCCATGCACAGCTGAGTAATACATATACTTCATCTAATTCTCATTCAAATTTCTCCAGGAGTCTATCATATCTAACTTTTCTAAAATTCCATTCTTTTCCTTAATTCTTTATTTTATTTTATGATTAGATTTATCTAGGCCTGAGAGATCTAAATAGAAGACCCCTAAATTTGCTAAAACAATTTAGTGTATATTTCCTTCAAAGTTACACATACACACATAGACACACACACACGTACACACACACACATACACACAACCCTAAATGTACTATGGCATCATCTAGTCACCCCTAAGTGTTTGGGTGGTCTCTAACAGTCAATGGTCAATAAGCATTTACCAAGTACCTACCATGAGCCATATATTGTGCTAAGGGCTGGGGACTGAAAGACAAAAATGGAAGGACAGTCCTTGCCCTCAAGGAGCTTACTATCTGATGGAAAAAGACAGCACTCAAAAGGAAGCTAAAAAGGCAGGGAGGGGGCAGAGAAGATACGGGGTGGGGGGGG
>NW_020944995.1:0-4003 GCF_900497805.2 Vombatus ursinus | reverse complement strand
TGAAAAGGGTGAAGCTTCCACCAAGGAAGAGGAAATTAAAACAATAATTAGGAATTATTTTGCCCAACTATATGCCAACAAATTTGACAATCTTAGTGAAATGGGTATATATTTACAAAAATATCACTTGCCCAGATTAAGAGAAGAGGAAGTAAAATACTTAAATAACCCCATCTCAGAAAAAGAAATTGAACAAGCCATTGATGAACTCCCTAGGAAAAAATCTCCAGGGCCAGATGGATTTACATGCGAATTCTATCAAACATTTAAAGAACAATTAATTCCAATACTATATAGGCTATTTGGGAAAATAGGTGAAGAAGGAATCTTACCAAATTCTTTTTATGATACAAATACGATACTGATACCTAAACCAGGAAGAGTCAAAACAGAGAAAGAACATTATAGACCAATTTCTCTAATGAACATAGATGCAAAAAGTTTAAACAAAATATTAGCAAATAGATTACAGCAACTTATCACAAGAATAATACACTATGACCAGGTAGGATTTATACCAGGAATGCAGGGCTGGTTCAATATAAGGAAAACTATCAGCATAATTCATCATATCTACACCAAAACTAACAGAAACCACATGATCATCTCAATAGATGCAGAAAAAGCTTTTGACAAAATACAACACCCATTCCTATTAAAAACACTAGAGAGCATAGGTATAAATGGACTCTTCCTTAAAATAATAAATAGCATCTATCTAAAACCTTCAGCAAGCATAATATGTAATGGGGACAAGCTGGAAGCATTTCCAATAAGATCGGGGTTGAAACAAGGATGTCCGGTATCACCACTGTTGTTCGATATTGTACTGGAAATGTTAGCTTTAGCAATAAGAGAAGAAAAAGACATTGAAGGCATTAGAATAGGCAAAGAAGAAACAAAGCTATCACTCTTTGCAGATGACATGATGTTATACTTAGAGAATCCCAGAGAATCAAGTAAAAAACTACTTGAAATAATAAACAACTATAGCAAAGTTGCAGGCTATAAAATAAACCCACACAAATCATTGACATTTCTATATATTACCAACAAAGCCCAAAAGCAAGAGATAGAAAGAGAAATTCCATTTAAACTTACTGTAGACATTATAAAATATTTAGGAGTCTACCTCCCGAAACAAACCCAAGAACTCTATGAACACAATTACCAAACACTTTGCACGCAAATAAAATCAGATCTAAATAATTGGAAAAACATCAGTTGCTCATGGGTACGCTGAGCTAATGTAATAAAAATGACAATTCTACCTAAGCTAACTTACTTATTCAGTGCCATACCAATCAAACTACAAAAAACTATTTTATAGAGTTAGAAAAAATAATAACAAGATTCATTTGGAAGAACAAAAGGTCCAGAATATCAAGAGAACTAATGAAAAGAAATGCAGGGGAAGGCGGCCTAGCCATTCCAGATCTTAAGTTGTATTATAAAGCAGCAATCATCAAAACTGCTTGGTACTGGCTAAGAAATAGAGTGGTGGATCAATAGAATAGGTTAAATATGCAAGACACAGTAGTCAATGACTATAATAATCTATTATTTGATCAACCCAAAGACCTCAGCTTCTGGGATAAGAACCCTCTCTTTGAAAAAAACTGCTGGCAAAACTGGAAAAGAGTATGGCAGAAACTAGGCATAGACCAAAATCTCACACCATATACCAAAATAAAGTCCAAATGGGTTCATGATCTAGATATAAAGGCTGATACTACAAGTAAACTGGGAGAGTAAGGAATAGTCTACCTGTCAGATCTATGGAGAACAAGAATTCATGACCAAACAGGAGATAGACAACATTACAAAAAACAAAATAGATAATTTTGATTACGTTAAATTGAAAAGTTTTTGCACAAACAAAGCCAATGCAACTAAGATTAGAAGGAAGGTAGAAAATTGGGAAAGAATTTTTACAACCAGTCTCTCTGATAAGAGCCTCATTTCTAAAATATATAGAGAATTAAGTCAAATTTATAAGAATACAAGCCATTCCCCAATTGGTAAATGGTCAAGGGATATGAACAGACAGTTCTCAGATGAAGAAATTAAAGTCATCTATAGTCATATGAAAAAATGCTCTAAATCACTACTGATTAGAGAAATGCAAATCAAAACAACTCTGAAGTACCACATCACACCTATCAGAATGGCCAACATGACAAAACAGGTAAATGATAAATATTGGAGAAGATGTGGGAAAGTTGGAACACTAATGTACTGTTGGTGGAGTTGTGAAATGATCCAACCATTTTGGAGAGCAATCTGGAACTATGCCCAAAGGACTATAAAAACGTGCACACCCTTTGACCCAGCAATAGCACTTCTAGGGCTATATCCCAAAGAGATCACACAAACAGGAAAAGGACCTACATGTACAAAAATATTCATACCAGCTCTTTTTGTAGTGGCAAAGAATTGGAAATTGAGAGGATGCCCATCAATTGGGGAATGGCTGAGCAAGGTGTGGTATATGAATGCGATGGAAAGCTATTGTGGTTTTAATTTCTAATTACAGAGGCTGACTTCAGAAAAAACCTGGAAAGACTTGTAGGGTCTGATGCTGAGTGAAGTGAGCAGAACCAAGAGAAGGTTGTACACAATAACAGCCACTTTGCATGATGACTAATATTGATAAACTTAACCCTTCCTGGCAACACAAGGATCTAAGACATCTCCAGAGGCCTTGTGTTGGAAAATGCTAATCTTACCCAAAGAAAGAACTATGGAAGCCGAATTGCTATTTTTTTCTCTTCTGCTGAGTTTTGTTTCCTCTTTCTGATGGTTCCTCCTATCGGTTTTAATTTCTACTTATAACATCACTAATGTGAAAATATGTTTAATATGAATGTAAATGTATAGCCTATATCAGATTATGCACTGTCTTGGGGACGGTGGTGGGGAGGAAGGGGGGGGAAATTTTAAACTCAAAAGCATATGGAAGTGATTACTGATAAATCAAAATAAATTAATAAAGATGTGTGGCACACCAAAAAATAAAAAAAAAATCTCCAAAAAAAAACAAAACTGGGAAATGAATATGTTTTTTTCATCCCTTTGGTTTCAATCATGGAACTCACTGAGGAGCCGCTGTCATGTTCAGTGACCTGCCTCACTCCCACCCCGAGTCAGGCCCTCTTCCACTTGGGGTCTTCGCTGGACATGCTCTGGGGCCAGTCCCAGCACCGCTTTGATACCAGGTCCACCATACATCAAGGCTTATAGCAGGCTTGCCTTGACTGATCACATGGTCACTGACAGAGGAGAGCCCTGCTTTGCAAAGTCAAAGGCTTACTTTGAGATCAGCAAGCCCAAAGCAGGGGCCACCCACTGAGGCAGGGATGTGACCTTGAAAAGGTGGTTTGCTGCAGCTGTTTGGGAAAGCCAGTGGCCCCTCCTCATGAGGGAGGATGCCTGTACTTTTAATTATGTAGCATTTAGGCTTGGTTTCGGGTTTTTTTGAGGATCCCGATCTACTCTCCGGCTCCAAACCCCATCTTTCTCATCTGTATCTTCCTTGTGAGGTCAAAGACCCTGCAACAGGACTCCAACCAAAGAAGCAAAGCACCCTGGGACCTAAAGAAATCCGTCAGGAACAGGCAGTGACGGCCTCAGTGTAGGAAGTGGAGGGCAGACAGCTCCCTGGTGTTGCGTCTCAGCTGCGGGGGAGGGGCAGAAGAGGTGTGGCCTTGGGTGACCCCCAGCACCCAGGGGATAGAGGGAGACAAGGGGAGTGGATGCCAGCTTGGAGCCTCTGTGGCAGAACATGAACGGAAAAGGCACAGGATGAGAAGCCCCGATGGGTCTCAGTCCACACACATGGAGGGAGCAGACATCTGGACAGATCCACTGAAGGAGCTGCTGCATTGGCAGGAGCCTGGTGACCAGGCATGAGGAGGGGAGGGTGTTTTGCTCAGAGAGGTGAGGCCTGGGCTATTGGCCCTGCAGAAATTTGGTTTTATCTGGAGTATTTGAACCAAGATAT
>NW_020944994.1:0-3314 GCF_900497805.2 Vombatus ursinus | reverse complement strand
AGGCAGAGTATTTGGGTTCAGACCCCACTTCTGCTGCTTACTGCCCACGTGAACACGGGTAAGTCACTTAATTTTTCTGTACTCCAGATCCCTCGTAAGATTCATCATAAGATGAATGGGTGGAGCTAGCTCTTCTCTGAGGTGCCTTTAGCTCCAGTCCTAAGATGGACTTGAGCACTTTCCAAAACGATTCCTATGGAGTCCAAAGATGGACCTGGGATTAGCTTATTTTTGCCCTATAAGGGCAGGAATATTAAAGGCAGCTGGATCCTGTGGAGTCTCAATGTTAGATTGCTACACAGAGCAATACTGGGTATACAGAAATGTCACCTTTTCTCACTCTTTCCAGGGACCCATGTGATGGAAGGATCTGGCCGGATGCTAGTGACTGCGGTGGGTGTGCATTCCCAAACTGGAATCATTTTCCCCCTTTTAGGGGCATCAGAAAGTGATGAGGGGAAGAAGGAAAAAGCCGGTAAGCCCCCCCAGGTCCCCCAATCCTCTTATTGCCTCTTCCCAAGATGGACTGAGGATCTCTGGTGAGATGAGTCAAGCGACTTGAAGACTTTCCTGCTGGTAGACAGCTGGAGTCCAAGGGGCATTCCCTGGACAAGGAACCTGTTGAAATAAGGTTGACAGACCATCCAAACTCTTGGGAAAAGCAGAGAAGAAACCATTTTGGTACAGCCATCTCTGACTCCCTAGAGAACATTCATGAAAACCAGATCATGCCTATAGGCTTCCTTCCAAAATGGGTTGTTCTGTGGCCTTGATTTCCCCTGCAAGTGGGTGGAGATGATAGGTTCTTAAAGATTACCAGGCATGAAATTGGCTGGAGGCTCTGGCCTCTGCTGCCTGCCTTCTTTTCCCCATTTCCTGTGTCCCTTTTCTCTACCCAGGCCTCAGCATGAACTGTCCAGGCTTAGGGAAAACTCAGGGGAAAAAGGAACTGCCTGCACTCAAGTGCTCTAGGCTCTCAGGACAGATCAGAAGCAGGGGAGCAAGGCAAGGTGGCCTTTATCCCTAGAGCGAGAGCCAGTTTTCTCTCTGGAATTCACAAAAAAAAATCGGGGGGTGGGGCAGAAGATGTCAAAATGCACTGAAACCAATCTCACATGCCTCTTTTCGAAATCCCATTCACACTCAACATACTGATAAAAAGGGTCTGCCTGGAGAGGTTTAACACTATGGAGAGAGACAGAGACAGAGACAAAGAGAGGCAGAGAGAGAGAGAAAGACAGAGAGAGAGAGGAATGGAGGGAGTAGAGGTTGAGGTTCCAGGCTGGTATGGTATTAGAAAGTCCTGAGTTTCAGTGCCATTTCTGGTTGTTTTTGGACAGGAACCTTTAGAGTCTGGACTTTTTGTGAAGGGGAAACAGTCTAACATCCTGGGAGCCCTTTTTACACTTAGAACCAAGTGTGCTTTCTTTTGATGGCACCTACCGTTGAGCAAGGAAGCAGGAATTCATGGACCTGGACTCTGTGGGTCTAAGCAGAAATTCCTGTAATAACTATAAAGCCAAATCATAGAATAAAATCTGAGTTAAAAGGACCTCCAAGGTCATTTAGTACAACTCAGAAATATTTTATCCCTTTGGGCGGGTGGGGAGGGGGGTGCCTACCTGCCAGTTCTGCCCTTCTACATGAATGCCAGGAATCTCTTATTGTCAGTAGCCTTATTAATGAAGAGGGATTAGCTGAGGGGGTGTGTGTGCGTGTGTTTGTTTGTGTGGGTGTGCGCACGCACATGTGTGTGTGCTCGTGTGTGTGTGAGTACACATACACCTGCTTGGTATCCCAGGGATCCTAATAAATATAGGTATATGTACTATGTTTCTTTCCCTGTGGCCTCCCTGCCCCCTTCCCCAACATTGACAGTCTGGAGAAAGATGTTCTGCCCTTGCTGTGCTCCTGGGTCCAGGCAGAGCCTTCACCATATTGGCTACCTGATCTCTTAAGGACAGTTTTGGCCCCTCAATGACACACATCAGAGGGTCTCCACCTCCCTTTTTTTTCTTGTTCAAACAGGTGAAAAACAAGGAGCCCCTGAAAATCACAACAAGGGTAACCTCCTCCCCACCATTCAGCCACCTCCCTCCAAAGCAGACTTCCCAGGCTGTCCATTATTCTTCCTTCTTCCTTCCCATGAGTCTGTTCTTTGCTGAGCTGGTGGAGGCATTTGGAGGGTATAGCAACTAAGACTTTTTGGACCGCCTTCCCTTCCCAACCTGAGCTGAGACCATAGCACCCTCTGCTGTCCATTTAGAGAGGCCAGGACCTAGGTTGCTTCTGGGATACTGTGGGAGATTGATCTGTTCTATACCAAGAAAGTGATCTCTTTGACTACCCTGGCAGAAATGGCCTTTTCCTGAGTTTGATATTGGGCATTCTGTGCTCTATAGTCAGATGTGCTTCATTCCCAGGAGAGGACAGTCCCCTTATCCCTGCAGGCATTATGTATTCACTGCACCCTCCTCCTCTTCTCATGGCCTGGCTACATCCATGTTCTTTCCTGATCTGGGCTGCTCTCTCCACTGTTCTTCCCAGGTGGTATTGGAGAGCACTTCTTTGTACTTCTCTCCCCATCTCTCTTGCTCTCCCCTTGTTTCCACAGTTTCTTTTTCTCCTCTTGATCTGAAGTGTGTTTTCTTTCTGGTGGCTTTATTTTAATTCCTTCTTTGTCCTGTGTGCATCTGATGGCAGAAGCAGCCTCTCCCATGGGACATGATGTACATACATAGGTATAGGATAGGGCCTTAAGAAAAGGAGGGACATGGGGATGGTTCTACTGGAAGACAAGACAGTTCCTAAAGATCCCTTCCTTTCCAGTCCAGATGACACTGATCTCTAAATGTAAAGCTGTCATATTTGTTAAAGAGCCAGGGCTGCTCAAAGGAAGTGAAGATCTTTATTTTTAGGCTTATTACAAACCTGTTTTTTAAAATGACTAAAACAGGCTGGTCTGTATGTATTTTTCTCTCTCTATCACTCATGCTTTTCCAGTGGAACCCTCGTACCAATTGCCCTGTAAGGGACTTGGCTCCAAGATTCCTTCCATGTCTCCCTTGTCTCACGGAGCACTAACTAAACACCCTCAGCCCCAGCTTACATTGGAGGGGACTGAAGATGCCCAGCTTTATGGTCCTTCTTAAATTGTATCATGTATGTGGAGAGGGAGTTAAACAATGTCCCTTGCATGTTTGCCTACTGACTACTATCTCAGACATATTCTGTATTTCCAGAGTTCATCCATCCCAAACACTGGCTTCTTGTAAGAATGGTTTGAAATTTTCTATTGTATAAACATATATATT
>NW_020944993.1:0-3271 GCF_900497805.2 Vombatus ursinus | reverse complement strand
CAGCCGCAGCCAGCAGCCTCCCTTCCGGATGTTTGTATCAGAGTGTGGGCGGAAATGAAGTCAGTCTGAGACTTCTGGATCTAATTAGAAACAACAGCTAGCAACAATAAAGTAAAATGTGTTTAGAATTTGGAGCCAGAGGGCCTTAGGGGCCGTTTCATCTTCCCGAGGTGGAAGCAGAAGCCCGGAAGGCGGAGGGACGTCCGCCGCAGGACGCTGCTTGTGGAGGCCCCTCCCGCACTGGGCCAGAGCACAGCCCTTCGGGGACACCAGGGATACAGTACTAGGATCTGCACGCTCAGAGGAAACTGAGGCCGAACAAACTGTCTGAGGTCCTACAGGCAGAAGCAGAGATGTACAGCCGGAAGAGACGGCCAGACAATCCAGTGCGACCAGGTGGTGAAGTGGATAGAATGCTGAGGCTGGCGTTAGGAAGACCTGAATTCAAATCCAGTCTCTGATGCTTACTAGCTGTGGAGCCCTGGGCAAGTCACTTCACCTCTGCTTGCCTCCCTTAGCTCATCTCTGAAATGGGGATAAGACTGGCACCTCCCTCCCAGAGTTGTGGTGAGGATAAAATGAGATGACAGCTGTAAAGTGCTTTGCAAACTTTACAGCACTACATCAATGTAAGCTATTATTAGCTCTCATTTTGAGAGGGGAAGTGACATAGGTAGTGTTAGAATAAGGACTGTAGCCAGGCTTTCTGATCTCACATCTGGTTCTCTCTGTCAGCTCCTAATGGGTCAGAACCTTCAATCGCCTTGCTGGCATCTGATAATAACTCACATTTCTGTTGTGCTTCAAAGCTTTCTAAGATGCTTTCCCCTTAGCGAGCCCCATGACAGAGAGTGTGTAAGCAGGGCTCCCATTTTATAGTGGTGGAAACTGAGAGGTCCATGAAGCTGGATGAACTTCAATACCCCTTCCACACGGGCTTAAAGCAGGCAGCTGCTCGCCATAGCTGGAGAATTAACGGCCCCACAGAGCAGCCTGGCAGAGCAGGAACCTTACCTGCAGTGCACGGTGATGGGGTGGTTGCCCGTCTGCTGCTGCTGCTTCTGGACAGCGGCAATGAGGTCGATCATGCCTTTCCCTTCGGCTGGGATCCCAATCTCAGGCCAGCCGTGAAAGTGAAACTGTCTGACCAGCCTGCTCTTCTCCTAGGGGGTTGAGGCACAGTGCGTCATTAGGAGGACTCATCTGAACACTTGGTTTTCAGGTTGTCATCTCCATCCACCAACCAATGCACAAGCCTTTGTTAAGCGTCTGCCCTGAGGGCCACTCTCCTGATGGGTCACTCCCCAGCAGCGCCATGGGACCAGAGAAAGTTGCAAACTCCCAGTGAGTGGGCTGGAGGGCTTCTGGGGGTGAGGTGGGGAGAGGTCCTCTGTGCCCCCCCGATGAGGTCACCCAAAGATGAACCTGGGTTTAGTTCTGTGATTACCCGCTCCTGTCCCTCAGCAGAGGATGGGCATGCCTTTGGCCCCTTGGCAATAGGACAAAAGACAGCAGCTGATGAGATCTCAACTCGCTCCCCCTCAGTTTCCTCATCTGTAAAATGGATTCTGAGGATCCTTACTGACCTAGGTGAAACTAGGAACCTAAACACATGCAGCATTCACACCCAACACTGAGTTAGAAAGCCCTGCTTTCTAAAATTCCCCTCTGGATAACTTCTCCCAGATGGCCCCAGGGACTTCCACCTGTCAATGGTTCACCAGCATGTTATGCTAGAGATCTCCCCTAGGGGGCAGCTCGAGATGCTTCAAGGGGCCTCCGTGGGCATCCCTGCAGCGGCTCATGGTGTTTCCCTTGCCATACACCCAGAGGAATGAACTGCTGTGTGGCCAGCGGTCTTGCTTAATAAATAAAGTCTGCACACATTCATCACTCCTGCAATTCTCCCGGCTCATCGAGTTTCAAAGAGCAATTGTTACCCTCCACCCTCTTGGGGGGGCGGGGGGGATGGCATCCAATACCTGATTAAAAGTCACCAAGAAATCTCGTACACTGATGGCCTCAGAAATGGTGTCGCTCTTTATTTCAATATTGATCTCTCCGTGAGTCACAGAGCCATCTGCTGGCCAATACTGAAAGCATTTTTCCTAGGAGATAAAAATAAAAACCAAAGGCTTTCAGTCACTATTTTCCTGCAAATTCTAAGCAAACTTTAGGAACAGCTCCGGACACTTTTAGTTCATTCCATTTGTTTAGTGACATAGCAACTGGGCACACACACATTAATCTCCACGTTTTTATGATCTTATGTAATGGGAAGGAGTGACATTTTCCCCCACAGCTGGTGATACTGGCAAACAAAAATGGGCAGAGTTGAGAGACCGCCTGAACAGAAGGTCTCAGAGGACGATTGTTATCCCAATACAACTCCATGGTGACCATGCCTTCATTGCCCAAGGGGTTCACAAATTGTCTTGTAGCACCCCAATAATCTAGCAACATTTATCTAAGTGCTGCAATGACTATGCCAGGCAAAAACCCCTGCACTCAGGGAGCTTCCATTCTTTAAGGGTAGGGGCACACACAATACGTACATTTATAGGTAGATATAGAATAATTACAAGGCAGTTTTAGGGGGGAAGGACTAGGAGGAGCTAAGACAATGAAAACTGTCAAACAATAAGTGACAAAAACTTTCTCTAGTGTAAGATCCTCAATGCCTAGGACCTCCACGGGAGATCTGGTGGCTAAGCCACCATTGGGGCTACTCCTCACCTGCTCCCTCTCTTGGACCTCAGTTAGCATCACAGTTGTGTGGCATTTCCACTCCCAGACCATCCTCCAGAAGTCTTCCACTGTGTGCGGAAGAGGTCCTTGGGTTGCGATGAAATAGTCCTTCTGCCGATATCCCTTTAAAGAGAAGGGAGACAGTTGGATTCTGAACCACTCCCGCATCGCTTTCGGCTCCAGTCAAGTGATGATTTTAGCATCAAAGGTCCTGCCTTCAGAACCTGGAGGGAGGGGGTGAAATGTGCTCTCTCAGGCCTGAGCAAGATCCAGCAGGTGACCTAGATGAGATTACCCCCTCAGACAAAATGATTCACCTGCTTCAGATCCCTGAAATGCCAGGGCATTCTCCCAGCCCATTTCTTTCTTTCTTTTTTCCCCAATTTTTAAAAACATTTTTACTTAAAGTTTTGAGTTACAAATTCTACCCCTCCCTTCCTCCCCTCCCTCCTCTCTAAGAAAAAAAAACAATCCCGAGACAATGGCCAAAGTTATGAAGGCCAAGTGGCCAACTCCCCCAAGC
>NW_020944992.1:0-11590 GCF_900497805.2 Vombatus ursinus | reverse complement strand
TTCATTTAGAAATTAAGAATAGGGGCAGCTAGGTGGTGCAGTGGATAGAGCACTGGCCCTGGAGTCAGGAGGACCTGAGTTCAAATCCAGACTCAGATACTTGATGCTTACTAGCTGTGTGACCCTGGGCAAGTCAATTAACCCCATTGCCTAACCAAAAAAAAAAAAAAAACCCAAACAAACAAAAAAAAGAAATTAAGAATAATCCCAAGTTGGAGTTTAACACATATGGTGCATTCATGACAGTTCACTCAAAACCCCAGAAAAATTCTAGTCACAGTAAGCCCGCAGTCTGTATTGCTTGTTAAGCCCTAAGGCAAAAATGAAATCTTTGAATTTAATGTCTGTTGGTACTAAATTGCCCCAAAGATGTAACTTCGATATATACTCTTTCTTATCAGGTACTATTTCATAATTTTCATAAGCAATGGTCGAATAATTTCAGCTAAAACTCATTGTTTACCATAAGCAAACTTGTAAGCTTCCCCAACTCCAGTCAGTTTGTCTGGGGGTGGTCCTAGTTTCTCAAACTTCTGATAAGACCTCAATGACCTGCCCAAATAGAAAATCATAAAAACTTCACAGATAAGGACAATGTAAGAGGTCTTTGCTGTCTTCTTCCTAAACAGTAAGTTATTATCAATTTTAAAGCAAAATTTACCCAAATATTTAACATTTTGTTTTCAGACATTTTGGCCACGTTCTTCAACAGCTCAATTCATAATCTAAAAGCATCTAGATAAAAAGAGAAGTTACTTTTTTGATATAATTGTAACATTCTCTTGGCATCATTTTTGCAAGTTAACAGCATTTCTGATATAGTTTCCCAAAATTCAATTGAGTAATGACTTGTATTCTTATAAATTTGACTCATTTCTCTATATATTTTAGAAATGAGGCTTTTATCTGAAACACTAACTGTAAAAATTGTTTCCCAGTTTTCTGCTTTACTGCTAATCTTGGTTGCATTGGTTTTGTTTGTGCAAAACTTTTTTAATTTAATGTAATCAAAATTATCCATTTTGCATTTCATAACGTTCTCTATCTCTTGTTTTGACATCATTTGGGAAGGTTATTTTAAAAGGTTCAGAGAAAGAATAAGTAATATCCCCTGCCTAAAATTCTACAGAGGAAAATGATTATAGAGACATAGAGAGTTCCTTCAAGCCAGGAAGAAACAATTTTAATAAGAAGGAATGTAGGATGTATTCAAAGAAACTCCTGTGGCTGTATAGGGAGCCCACTGACAAATTTAGACTTTTTGTTGTTATTGTTGTTTTATGATGCAAGGGACAAGTAAAAGAAGATGAATACAAAAGAGTAATACTGTCCTGTAAGAAGTGTCACGTGACAAATTTCAGAATGATTTGAGCAATGAATACTAAGGGAAAAGTTGTGTTGTTTTTTTTTTTAACTTCTGGGAACAAGAGGAAGATTGGAGAAGAAATAAAATAGATGTGCTTGAGACTGTGTATCAATCATCTACCTCCTTTTCAGTGAGAAAGTACTAATCTTTCTATACCTGGCTTGGGGTCATAGGCCTTTTACAGCATCAGTATTGTACAAGTTGAGGAGGGGGGAAAATGAGTGGACCAAATCTGTGATTTCATTATTATAGGAAATCCTAATGAAGAAATTCCCTCTGCCTATGCAGACTGGAACCAGCCCAACAGACTTAGGGTTGTCTGGAGCACTGAGAAGTTAAGTGACTTACCTATGGTTACAGTGCCAGTCTATGTCAGAGGCAGAGATTGAATCCCTGTCTTTCTGCCACCTGTGGCAGCTCTCTATCCTCTCCCCCAGTACTACCTCAATTGTTGTTGCTTTTGTGCTCTTTATACTAATGTTATTTGCTAAATATCTCTGATATTAACAAATCTGCTTGGTTTATTATTATTTTAATTGTTCATGTGTTTCCCAGTGTTTGCTGTGAAGGCAAAGAAATAAACAGCTGGGGTTAGGTAGGGTGGGGTAAATGAATGAATGATGACCTAAATGGGCTTAAAGTAGTTGGAAACATAAAATGTCATTTAGTTTTTGTACTGACCTTCAAATCAACCCTGTTTTAATATATCTCCTTCTCACAAATGGTGAAATCTTGACCAAGTGGAGCCTGGGGATCAAACTGTCCCACTTTCACCAGAACTTCATCATAATTCGACAGCATCCCAAAGTTGATGATATCATATTTAGCCACAGGATTCTTTTCCTCGTCTAAAACCACCTGGTTCCCAGCAGTGTTGTTAAAGTAAATATTCCTCAGAGATGAGTGAAGCTAGATGGGGAAAGAATGGAGTCACTCCCTGATGTCCACAGGCAGTGAAAAACAAGACCAACGTCAATGAGCCAGTCAGCAAACCTAGTAGCATATTCATTCACGTATTCACTCAATCATTCCTTCACTCACACAACATTTTCTAAGCATATTCTTTAGACAACGAAGCACTGGAGATGTGGAAATTTGAAGGCCTGAAGATTGTATTATTGTTACAGAACTGTTCAAAAAAAGTCCTGCTTTCTGCTAGGATTCACATAATAAGGAAACTCTTATTGCTTGGTGGAGAATGGACTTGCTACAATCCCTTTCGTGCTGCCTTGAACACACTAAATGCTCAAAAGGGAGTTCTGTGACATAACCTATATAAAGTACTTTGCAAATCTTACAAGGGTATGTAAATGTTAGCTGCTACTACTACTATTATTTTTTTTAATTTTAATTTAATTAAATTAAGTCCCATTCCAATAGGAATCATTCAATCATACATCCATTTGGTAATACCAGTGGGGTCCAGGTGAATGGGTAAAGGTGAACCTAATTGAACATTTCTCATTCTAAGTCTCTGATCATCCCTATTTTCCGGTGCTCACCACTACATCAATTAGTATCAAGCAGTCCTGGCTCTCACTCCTATAAGTAGAGTTTGCCTCTGAGCTCATTAGACTTATGCTGTTGATGGGACATGGGGAACCAACTGTTCTGTGTATAGATGCTTACGCAAGGGTTGGCATTCATGAAAAAGATACCATCTAGTGGTATAAGGAGGCATTTTATACCCTAGAACAGGCGCCTAGGCTTCCTGAGTTGCATTTATTCTATTTATTAGTATTGGCATTCTTTGCACTGACAGATAACTACCACATGGCTGAGCACACTAGAAGCTGCTATGGCCTAAAACAGCATCATATGTACACGTGCCTCCTGTGAATGAGACTCTGAATGAATACTTAGCTAGACTGGATGGCAGATACATAGTTGGTCACTGCTCCTACATGTGAAGACTTTGTGATTTGGTATAATTAGCTAGAGCTTGTTTAATACTAATACAGCCTTTGAGATCAAGATCAAGAATAGGAGGGAAGGAAAGAAAGAAGGAAGGAAGAAGAGAGAGAGGGGGGAAAGAAAAGAATCAAGGAGAAAATGAGGAAGGGAGAGAAAAAGGGGAAAGAAGGAGAGAAGGAAAAAGGGAGGAGAAGGAAGGAAGAAAGGAAAGAAGGAAGGAAGAAGGGATGGAAGGAAGCTAGAAAAGAAGGAAGGTTGAGTATTAGGGATTTGGCACATGTTTAAACTATCTAAAATTTCATCACCCACTTAGAAGCCAGAGGTTCTACTCCTGGGAGACAGGGTGACTAGAACATTTGTGGACATTATATGTTGGATGACAATGTGGGTGATACCACTTTAGGCATTCTGAACATGTGCTAAATGCCAGTGAAGGAAGAAAGAAGCATTTATTACGTATTTACCATGTGTCAAGTATTATGCTAAGTGCTGGGGATATAAATACAAAAGTAAAGACAATCTTTGCACTCAATGAACTTATATTCTAAAAGGGGGAGACAATCCATATCAGATAGTGTAGTCAGAGGCCATGGAGTGTTTAGGGAAGGAAAGAGAGTACACAGCGTGGAGATACCCATAACCTGTAGCATTAGAGTATCCTGCCATTTAGTACATGTAGAGCACTTCAATTCAGAAAGCTATAGGAATAATGAGAGGGGGCACCAGGGGAGTAAATTGACAGACCCATCCAGGAATTATCGCAGAACAGATATGATCATGGTTCATGGTCCCTGGACTAAAAGCTAGAGGGAAGAAAGGGAGAAAACCACATTTTAAAGGAAAACAATATTGAATGATGTTAGAATATTGACCAATGCAGTAAGCGATCTTTATTTCAGAGGATTGGTGGTGAAAACTAGCACACCCCTCTTGTCAGAGTGGTGGTGGACTAAAGGCAAGAAATGAGGCATACATGGACAGATATGGCCAATGTTTCAGTTTGTTTTGATCAACTGTGATTTTTTCAAATGAGGTAACAATCTATTATAGAAGGGTCATTACAATATGATGTTGATGTTTTTGTTTAAGTATTATTAAATTTTTTTAAAGGAATGACAATAAATAATTTATTTTAGAAAGTGAGTCATATCAAACTCCAGTGAATCCTCAGATTAGGAGTAGTGAAGTGAATGAGATTCTTCTAAAACATTGTTGCTTAACATGTTTTGTTTCTTAACCTTTGCATTTGGTCTGTTTTGTGGAATGGTGATGCCAATGAAATGTTTCCCAGAACCATATCTCTGTTTTTAATTCATAATGTAAATTTCATTAGTGAAAATTAGAATATGTATATTTTTTCATCCAAGTTCACAGATCCTATAAAATCTATCTTTGAGCTCCTTGGGGGCATGTTTGTCAATGGACCCCAGGGTAACAACCTAAGCTCTAAAATAAGGACCCTAATTCTCTGTGATTGAAGTTGAGACTACCATCACTTCTTTTTTTTAAGCTTTTATTTAGTATATTAATTTTCCCCTGCTACATGTAAAAACAGTTGTTTTTAATACTTTGAGTTCCACATTCTCTTCCTTCCTCCATCCCCATGCCCACCGCTTCCCATTGAGAAAGCAAGCAATTCCATAGAGGTTATACATGTGCAGTCATGCAAAACATATTCATAATAGTCATGTTGTGAAAGAAAACATAGACAAGAAAAAAACTCAAGAAAAATAAAGTATGCTTCAATTTGTAAAGAAAGAAAATAAAGTATGCTTCAATCTGATTTCAGAACATTAGTTCTTTCTCTGGGAATGGACAGCAATTTTCATCATAAGCCCTTCAGAGTTGTCTTGGATCATTGTATTGCTGAGAACAGCTACGTCATTTACAGCTGATCATCTTACAATATTGCTGTTACTTTGTACACAGTATATTTCACTTTGCATCAGCTCATGCAAGTCTTTCTAGGTTTTTCTGAGAGCATCCTGCTCATCATTTTTCACAGTACAAATATTTTTGTACATATGTGTTATTTTCCTTTTTGTTTTGTTTTTTTAATCTCTTTTGGGATACAGACCTAGTAGTGGTATTGCTAGGTCAAAGAGTATGCATGGTTTTATAGCCCTTTGGGCATAGTTCCAAATTGCTCTACAGAATGGTTTAATCAATTCACAACTCCACTGACAGTGCATTAAAGTCTCATTTTTCCCAAGTCCCCTCCAACATTTGTCATTTACCTTTTCTGTCCTATCAGCCAATCTAATAGGTATGAGGTAGTACCTCAGCATTGTTTTATTTTTCATTTCTCCAATCAATAGTGAGTTAAAATATTTTTTTCATATGGCTGTAGATAGCTTTTATTACTTCATATCCTTTGATCATTTATCAATTGGAGAATGGCTCTTATTTTTATAAATATGACTCAGTTCTCTATATGTTTGAGAAATGAGACCTTTGTCAGAGAAACTTGATTCAAAATTTTTTTTCAGTTACTATTGCTGACTATATTTCCCTCCATCCAATGCCCCACCCCATTTATTCCATTTTCTCTGTCCTTTTGCCCTGTCCCTCCTCAAAAGTGTTTTGCTTCTGAGTACCCCTCCCCCAATATGCCCTCCCTTCTATCACCCCCATTCCCTCACCCTTCTCTTACCCCCTTCCCCTCCTACTTTTTTGTAGTGTAAGTAAGATAGATTTCTATACTCATTTGAGTATGTATGTTATTTCATCTTTGAGCCAATTCTGATGAGAGTAAGGTTCACTCACTCCCCCTCATATCTCCCCTCTTCCCCTTCACTATAAAAGCTTTTTCTTGTCTCTTTTATGGGAGTTAATTTACCCCATTCTACCTCTCCTTTTCTCTTTCTCCCAGTACATTCCTCTCTCACCCCTTAATTTTATTTTTTAGATATCATCTTTTCATATTCAACTCACACCTGTGCCCTCTGTCTATATATGTTCCATCTAACTACCCTAAAAATGAGAAAGGTCTTATGAGTTACAAATATCATCTTCCCATGTAGGAATGTAAACAATTTAAACTTATCAAATCCCTTATGATTTCTCTTTCCTGTTTAACATTTTTATGCTTCTCTTAAGTCTTGTATTTGAAAGTCAAATTTTCTATTCAGCTCTGGGCTTTTCATCAAGAATGTTTGAGAGTCCTCTATCTCATTGAATATCCATTTTTTCCCCTGAAGGATTATACTTAGTTTTGATGGGTATGTGATTCTTGGTTGTAATTCTAGCCCCTTTGCACCCCAGAATATCATATTCCAAGCCCTCTAATCCTTTAAGGTCCTGCTAAATCTTGTGCTATCCTGACTGTGACTCTACCATACTTGAATTATTCCTTTCTGGATGCTTGCAATATTTTCTCTTTGACCTGGGAACTCTGGAATTTGGCTATAATATGCCTGGAAGTTTTCATTTTGGGATCTCTTTCAGGAGGTGATCAGTGGATTCTTTTAATTTCTCTTTTACCTTCTGGTTCTAGAATGTTAGGGCAGTTTTCCTTGACAATTTCTTGAAAGATGATGTCTAGACCCTTTTATTGATTGTGGCTTTCAGGTAGTCCAATAATTTTTAAATTATCTCTCCTGGATCTATTTTTCAGTTGTTTTTCCAGTGAGATAGTTCACGTTGTATTTTATTTTTTCATTCTTTTGTCTTTGTTTTGTCATTTCTTGATTTCCCATAAAGTCATTAGCTTCCATTTGCACCATTATGATTTTCAAGGAATTATTTTCTTCAGTAAGGTTTTGTACTTCCTTTTCCATTTGGCCAGTTCTGCTTTTTAAGGCATTCTTCTCCTCATTGTCTTTTTGGATCTCTTTTACTATTTGGCTTAGTCTGTTTTTTAGGGTGTTATTTTCTTCAGTATATTTTTCGCGTCTCCTTTAGCAAGCTGTTGACTCATTTTTCATTATTTTCTTGCATCACTCTCATTTCTCTTTCCAATTTTTCCTCTACCTCTCTTACTTGCTTTCCAAATTTTTTTTGAGCTCTTCCATGGCCTGAGACCAATCATATTTTTCTTGGAGTCTTTGGATATAGGAGCTTTGACTTTGTTGTCTTCTTCTGGTTGTGTGTTTTGATCTTCCTTGTCACCATAGTAACTTTCAATAGAGTTTTTTTTTCCCATTGTTTGCTCATTTTCCCAGATTATTAGTTGACTTTTAAGTCTTTATTAAAGTAGGGCTCTGCTTTCAGGGTTAAGGGTGCACTATCTCAAGTTTCAGGGGGTTTGTGCAGCTGTTTTCAGAGATACTTCTAGGGACCTGTAAGTTTTCAGTCCTTCTAAGGTGGTATGATCTAAGGAGAAGTGTTTATTACTCTTCTCGCCTGTGCTCTGGTGAGTGACCACAAGCACTCTTTTCTGCCCTAGAACTGTGAGGAGTGTTCCTCCTCTGCTATGGCTGCAAGCTCTGCTATGCTGGTGCTCCTCTTCACTCTGGGACTGCCACCCAGGACCCAGATCTGAGTATGGACAAAGCAACAGAGCCCTGCCTTAGTGCTCGCAAACATCCCCCCCTTGTCTCCTTCTGACCAGTTGTTCCACTCCCTTACTGTCTGTGGGCTGAGAGCCCCAAAAGCAGCCACTGCTGCTGCCACTGGCCCTGACACTACTGATTCAGTCACTGCCAAGGTCTGCTCCTGGTTTGCTAGGGCCAGGGCTGTGCTGATGAGGACTGTGCTGGACTGTGTTTCACTCTCACTCACGTGCAATGGACCTTTCCTGCTGACCTTCTAAGTTGTCTTTGGCATCTGTGGGTTGAGAGGTCGGAAACCATCCCTGCAGTGAAGGATTCAGTTGCCCTGAGGCCTGCTCCTGATTTGCTGAGGTCAGGGTTGTGCTGGTGTGCCCTGCACTGAACTGAACTCCTCTCTCAGCCTGGTGCAACAGACCCTTTCCTGCCAACCTTCCAAGATGTCTTGGGCTGGAAATTTGTTTCCCTTCATCTTTTTCTGGGTTCTACTGCTCTAGAATTTGTTTAGAGTCATTTTTTAAAGGTATTCGGAGGGATTTTGGGGAGAGCTCAGGGGAGTCCCTGCCTTTTTTCCACCATCTTGGCTCTGCCTCCTTACTCTCACTTCTCACAAAGATGAGTGATTTTGTGGCAGTCTGTATTTCGTTTCAATCATTGGTTGGCATTGAGAAGGATTTCTGTGTAAGGCCCACCTCATACAGCCCCATCATACATCTCATAGAATGAGAAAAAAAAAGGAAAAAAGATAATTAGCTGGAGAGAATGGAACTAATACCTTATAAGGAGGACATGGGTTTCATAATGTTCCTCCATCTAACAATCCGGTCACTGTCTTTTAACCATCAATTTGGTTCTTCCTTGGATTCAGAGTACCCTCCTACACACCAGGGTTCAGAAAAATCTTTTTTTCAGCCCTTCAGAAAGAAAAGGTCCAATATAATGTTTTGCTTTTATAGGTAAGTCCTCAGCATGGTGGTGCATCCATAACGCCATTAGTGAACAAACTCTTAAGGTTTCCAAAGGAAGCCAAACTAAGAAAATTAGGTAAAACAAGGTATGTCCATCTGTGAGTCTGGGGGTTGCCAAGGAAAGGTAAGGGAAATGCCAGTGCCAAAAAATGTAGCAAACCCAGGAATGCTCACTTGTAAACCTGGGGATGCCAATAGACATTACCTCAGGAGGAGGGAACACTACCTGCCAGGGTTGTGGCACCAGGTACCCTTCATCTCTCACAGATCCCATTTCTGAATTGGCATGGAGCATTTCATGAAGAGCCCAGGCCACAGCATACACAGCATTATAGAGGAAGTAACTGAGGCTAGACATGGTCATGTCAAAATGGTGCAAAGGCAGCATCTCCAAGGAAGCATTTGGTGAACAATCATCTCGCTCCAGTTTAGTGGGCTCATCTGGACACTCAAATGCTGAGACCCAGAAACTCTTAAGGAAAATGTCTTCTGGGTATTTGGTTGGGGTGACTGTTCTGAGAAATACTTTGAAACCAGGAATCTCACTTGTCTGATGTGAAAATATGAGAGCTTCATGAAAAGCAATACCATCATGATTGTAGGGTCTCATGGTAACATCCCAGTGCGATGTGATAATCCAAACCTTCCAAAGGAAAAATACAGGTGGCTGTGAATATATCAGGATCATCAGTGAATCTGTATCACCATGGACGATGATCACCTTGACTGATGATGCCAAAATTCTGGGCATGAAATCCACCTGGGATTCAGCATGGCATCTCTCACTGACAGGGATCTTCTCTGTGAAGGCCACACAGGCTTTGTTCCTTCTCATCTCTTCTCCCATGTCCCAGAGGACCATCTCACCTCTCATGTCATCTGTGACAACCAGCCCCACCCAGGTCCAGTCAAAATGTAACAGTAGCAGAGTAATTCCCAGATGCATGGAGGAGTCCTGAGGGGCCATCTGGTAGAGGGAAGGAAACTGGGCCTTGTCACTCAGGGCAGGATCAAAGGGACCACAGCTTATCTGGGTGGGAAAGAAGGATGGTTCTCTTTGGGTTCTTTGAAAGTGATACTGGGGCATAGCAACAAATTTCAATATATTATACAATCTACCAAGCTTTATTAGGGAAAAAAACAGAGTGGGCTGTTCTAGGGGATGATAGTGGGTGAAATTCTGATCATCCCAAGATTAGTTCATCTGAAAGACAGTGGCTAGATGACAAATTATGCTGATATTACTGGTTTTAACTCCTTCACTTTCCTGAACCCTCCATGATGTTTCCCAAATAGCTCAGGATTTCTCCTGTCTTACTGTTTTTGTTTGTGGCCCCAAAGAAATGTCCTGGGTAAAATTGACACATTATTCCTGTGTCCTGGAGACAGTGGTAATTAAGAGATGATTCTACCAATATAAGTCAGCATGTTCTCTGCAACACTTAGGTTTAAAATTACCCAGAGCACTGAGAGTTTAAATGATTTACCTAAAGCCATACAGCCAGTCCGTTGCCCAGGCCCTGGGCTCACTCTCCCAATCCCCTTTCACACTGGTAGGCCAGATTCCTACAGGATAACTGGATATTTCTCACCTCAGGATTCTAGGGGTAACCTTGAGGGTTTGATTATGTCTTTCTAATGCTATTGCTCATTAGTCCCTAGCATAAGTTTCCCCCATGTGGATTATTAATTGATATCAATTAGCAACCTAGAGTTAATTAGCTTTTAGAAATAGTTACTTAGTAAGGTTACATGATATGAATAGTTGGTGCAAACATTTCACCTGAGAGTTAATAAAAAACAATGAATAACACTAAAAGTAAGAGCTCACAGAAGTCATTTAAATTCTCTGAACCTCAGTTTTTGTTGTCTTTAAAGTTAGAATATCACATTACAATTTTTGTGACATCTCTTCAAAGTCTAACAACTAAATGACTATAATCCATTCTACAAAAGGACTCCAGTCATTCCTCCACATTTCATGATGTTTTGGTGTGGAGGAAACCCTGAGGTTGCCAAGGATGTGACAGCAAAATTCGAGTGGAAAGACAAGGCCTGTCAAGAAGTGTGATTCATTGGGAACATATACCACCAGAAAGTTGTCCACAAGGTGAGGAAATTTCTTGGCCATAATAACTCCTGAGCCCCAGTGACACTGTGATCTGGGATAGAAAGGTGAGAGGGGCACTGCCAGTCATAGTGATGACAAGTTCTACTGAGTTTTGAATTTCATTCTGGCTGCCCTGTCTTAGAGTGCCAGACTTGGAGTAGGAAAGTCCTCTGTTCAAATCCTGCCTGAACACTTAATAGCTGTGTGACATCTAGGAGGCACAGTGGATAAAGTATTGTGTTTAGAGTCAGGAAGACTTGAGTTCAAATCTAGCCTCAGTTAGTTACTAGCTGTATGACCCTGGGCAAGTCAATTAGCTTATCTCTACTTCAAATTACTCAACTATAAAATGGTGATTAATAATAGCACCTATCTCCCAGTATTGTTGTAAGAGTCAAACGACATATTTGTAAAAAGTGTGTAAAAAGTGCACACTGAGTAGCACATAGTAGACTCTTAATAAATACTTCTATCCTTTCTCCCTTCCATCTTCTATGTCACTGGACAAGTCACTTCACCTCAAAGAAAGGGGCAAAGAGATGGCAGTTCTAGGGTTTTCTACATGTGGGAATCTGTAGAGCTCCAGAAGGATCCCCATCTGGACAGAAAGAGCAGATGTGGCTCCTCCAATAACAGCAATGGACTTGTCCTGCCTCTCACAACTATAATTTGGAGTGTTCTGGCCCCTTCCTGAAAGCCACCTCAGGGAGCTCTCCAAGGTCCTGGAATCGCTATGGTAGGT